>NW_020957058.1:42958-54187 GCF_003031625.1 Empidonax traillii | reverse complement strand
GTTTTTTCTTAATTTTTTGGGGGGGTTTCTTTTTGGTTGTTATTGGTTTTTTTGGTTTTGGTGGGTTTTGTTTTCTGTTTTGTGGGGTTTTCTTTGTTTGTTTTGTGAATTATTGTTCTATATTTGAAAGCAGCAATCTAAACACTGTGGAGTCTGGTTACAAAAGGCTTCTCTGTTGGTCTGCTCATGTATTTAACTCTACAGGAACCTGAAGGGAGCACTGCACAGCTCAGCATTGCCTGAGCAATATTGGAAGCCTCCCCTGGACTGGGAAGGAGCCAGCATTTCATGCCCAGAGTTTAATGAAAGTTCCAAACCAGTGTGAGGTGTGTCTGCAGTGCATGAACGGGAGATGAAGTGGAACAAAGGGTTCATTGAGTAGAAGTTGTTGTTTGGGGTGACCAGGCTGTCGGGTGATGGAGCCTTTGGAGGGTGATCACAGTTCTTGTGGCTGCCCTGACGTTGTGTTTTACTGCAGCCTTCTGGTGGATGGGAAAGGTTGGATCCAGCCAGGCTGGTTTGTAAGAGCAGGGATTTTTGTGTTTGGAATGGATAACCAAAAATTTTAGAGCATAACATTGCCATAGTTGGGAAATCAACAACCTGTTGTAAAGTCAGGGGTTTTTGCTGGGGTAAGACTGGATAATTACTGATGGTTGTGGTTTCAGATAGTGATCATATTTCATATTTTGATCCTATATGCACTGGAACATTGCTCAAAGCAGTGCTGCACTTTGATCTGGGACAGCTGGATCAGTTAACTCTGAAATCAGGAGTGAATGTCACTTATCCACCTGCAGAATAACCAAGACCTCTGGTTGAAGTTTGCAACCTGTCCTTTATTTAGTTGTAGGTTTGCAGTTGGACTATTATGTACAAATGAAGAACGTTTCTGATTTCCTCCTTCCTGTTCCTGCCTTGAAAGATAAAAACAGAGATTATGCTCATTCACTGATAGCTGTAAAAATAAGAGATTCTCAGATATATCATTTCACAGCAGGGCTGTTTGAATTTGGGGCTGTTTTGGTAGCTGTGAACTTGACATCTCACACACTATTTTCAGCTCCAATCATTTTCAGTGAGAGTGAACTCTGAGGAGTGGCTCCTGCATGGAAAGACTCCTTGATGTCTGAAAAGCTCCTGTTTGCTGAAAAAGGACAAGGACTCGAAGCTGCTGCTTCCAAGTTTCCAGGAGAACAAAGCAAAGCTCCACAAGCAGCTCCTCTGTGTGCTGGGGCAGAACCAGGGGCTGAGTTTTAGCCAAGCCTCTTGTAAAGGCTCCTGTTCCTCAGGTGCCTGTAAACAACCAGAAAAAGGGCTCAGATCCAGTGTGGTTTGAGGGCACTGGAGCAGAGAGCACGATGCACCCCACAGACAGGTTCCCACCGGGGCTGAACATCAGCTTTGGGCTTGCCAGATGGTGCCTGCTGGTTGGTTCATGGTGGGCTGCTCTCCTGGGGGACTGTTGGCTGGGGTTAATGCAGGCTGGAGAAGAATCCTCTTCTTCCTTTCCTTCTGTTCTGCAGCTTTTTGTTCGTCCAAATAGCTGGGAAACAACTCTGCAGGGTTTTGTGGGCAGTGGGGAAGGATGACCAGATGATCAGAGCAATGAATAAATCCAGTACTGACCATACTGAGCAAGGCAGAAACAGCAGATCTTGGTAGATTAGGAGGGAAGGTCAGGGCAAAGCAAAGCCTACAGGTAGAAAGAAATGGTGACCTGAAAACTTTATGCTCCCTCTCCCCTCCCAATTCTTGCACACCTACACTTGGAAAATTTCTTCAATTTACAATTAAAAAATACTTGAAACCAAAAAGCTGTGCTTATTCAGAACTGAGGACACTGATGAAAACGGCCACAGAAAATTCAGTGCCTTGCATAGTAACAAACTAATCAATGAGCCAAGGCCTTGTGCTGTTATTTTGGTTGGGGAATAACTGGGTGGTACTTTTTTATAGCCAGTGTCCCTGGCCTTTGACAGTTTGTGTGCATCATTTGTGAGTGAATGAATGAGCAAGAGGTGCACTTGTGCCTCTAGAAGGACTTGAAAACTTGGCTGAGAGTTACAGGTGAAGTTACAGATTAAGGGTGCAAAATTTGTGGGAGACTGTGCTTTGTGTCTCTCTGAAATTTAGTTTTAGATATCTTGTAGTAGCACCTCACCTGCTAACCCACACAGGAAGGTCAGTTAACTTCCAAACTTTTCATTTTGTCCTGTTTGATTTCATGGAACTTCTAGCTGAGTGTGTCATCAGGCTGAATGTGTGAGTCAGACTCTGGCATCAGATCACTCACTGGTGGCATAATTTATTTTTTTTTAACATATATATATGAAAGGCAGCTGGGAAATCTTACAGTTTCTATTAATAGAGCTGTTCCTGCCAAAGTCAAACTGACTAAAGCTAGACAAGTCATACTTTCTGAATGCTTAAGAAAAGGTAATATTAAGGAAATCTTTTGTTGCATGCGATCTTTAGATTTTCTCCTGTCTTAAGGGGGAATAAAAAAAATCAACATTCATCAGCCAGTATATCCTATAACCTGAGTTTGGAGTTGAGAAATTGAGAAAGATCCTTCCTCAGCTTTGAACTGAGCAGGGGAATTTTTCTGTCTTTAACCAAAAGGGCTTTCTGTGATTGTGTGACCCTCAGGTGTGACGAGACCAGGTTATCAAATCCTCACAACAGCAAAAATAAACAAACCCTAAAGCTAGAATTAAGGTTTTACCCTCCAAGTCAGATGCAAACACTGTATATTGCTTGCCACGTGCTGTCTGGAGCAGTGCAAGCTCCACCCCTGCAAGCTGGGACTGGAGTCCTGATGGAAGGACTGCAACGCCACCTGCTCGGGTAAGAAATCCCCCTCCAGTCTCCAACAGCTTGGAGGTTTCGGCCAACAGCCCCAAAATTGGTACAAGAAAATTCCTGAGCACTACAGGTCTGCTGTTAGCAGTCTCTTGTTGGTTAATCCAGAACACATCTCTGTTTTTAAGCATCATTTAAAAACTCTGGTATCCACACAGCACAGTTACTTTCCTTCAAAGTTGGCAAATCCCATCAGCTTTCTGAAATGGCTTTTGAAGCCACCCCAGACTCTCCTGTGCATTATCAAACCCATTTTAATTAAAGCTCAGTTTCAGTTGGTAGCCTCCACCTCAAGCTCCAAAGCTCAGTTCTTCTCTCAGCCGTGTTGAACAGACTCCTGCTGAATTTTGAGCTTCCTATAAACCTGCACAGAGATTTCCCTGCAGCTGCTCAAGGGCGTTTCTTTGCAGCGCTGCTGGCTGGTGCAGTTTAAAAATGGGAGGTGCAACAAGATGCTCTTACAGGGCTGAAACAACAGCTTTGCTAAAAAAGTGTAGTTTGATACACATAATGTGTTTGTGGCCCCATCAAAATCAGACCTTTTTATAGAGGAAAAACCAAATAATCCTCTGTCAGTGGACAGATGAGACTGAGTTATTATTTGTTGTCAGTTGTGGGTGCAGTGACCATGTTTACCTCCAGGCCGAGGCATCATGTAGAATTCACAATGAAAAAGGATGCCTTGGTGGAAAACCAAAAGCTGAGGATGAGAGAAGCATCATCTGTGTTGCTGTTACTGTGGTGAAGCAGCAGCGGGGTAACCATTTCCAGGGGCACAAAGGAGAAGGCATTTGGGACAAGGCAGCCTGGGTTTATCAAGGGCACGTCTTGCCTGACCAACCCCTTCTCCTTCTGCAATGAAAGGAGTGGTGTTTTGGCAAGGGGAGAACTTTGTTGTTGTTCACTGTGCCTTCAGCAAGGCCTTTGTCATGATATCCCACTTGACTCCTGTAGCCAAACTGATGAGAGATGGACTTGAGAAGTGGATGAGAAAGTGGATGGGAACTGGCCTGTTACACTCACAAGGTTGTGATCAGGGAGTTACAGATAATAAACCTATCTGTAGATATATTTTCACAGACAGAAATGCATTTTCTCGCCTGTTACACCTGCTGGTTGTTCTTCAGCAGTGAAAATGTAAATACTTCAAAAAGCTGACAGCTGCAGGTGTCTTAGTTATTTAGGATTGTTATTCAGGATTAAATGCATCTTCCTTTCATTATCCCAAAATTTTCGTATTTACTTTTCTGTTGCTGTTGTCAGATGGGCTTAAAAATGAACCTGCTGCCCTTAAGAGGGAAAATGAAATTCGTAGTTGCTGGCAGGAGGTGTATTTGTCAGGTTTTAGGCTAAAGGCACCACTCTGGTAGGATAATTAATAATGATAAATAAATAAACCCCAATTTGCTACATATTCTTATCAGATTATCACAGTCTTCCTAAAGGTTGGCCATGCCTAACCAGGGAAATAATCAAGGGAGATTAAAATTAAGCCACTAAAGAGCACTGTAACTGTGGTGTCCAAGGGCTTTTGATATTTGGGGGCAGTTCTAAATTGATTTATATTAGTGCACCCATGGGGTTTTTTGTATTTTCTAAAATCTGTGTCTGACTTTTCTCTAACTCAATAACAGCACTTACTGGTTTTTATTTACATTTACAGCCTTTAAAAGTGTTTTCTCTCAAGCTTCTTTGAACATCCTTCATCCCTACAGAGAATTTTCCCATTTAATATAAAGATGGAGAAATTAGTACAGCTTTGAGCTGGAGTTCTCCCCTCTCATGGGAAGGTTTGTGCTCTTCTCTTTTCTTCACTGACAAAACTCCACTGCTCTTCTTGCTTTTTGCTTGCGAGCTTTCCTCCAGTAAAATAACTTCTTTTTGATTTACAAGCTGACTGAAAAGGTTCTCCATGGATTCAGCGAGCTCAGGACTCCCCTCAAGCAGCCAGTTAATAACAATCAGACTGTGATCAATGTCTCCAGGTATGCAGCTGACATGTGATGTAGCACATTTGTTGGGTGATCTGAGTGCATCGTTCTTACATCTCACACACTGGTTTTGTGCAATCTGAATTTACAGCAAGACAGAGCCCTTGTAATTACTGCCATAATAAATATGATTGTTGTTCAAAGCAATACAATGTTTCCTGAATGTGAGCAAACGAAAATCTCCCAGTGTTGTTATGTATTTCTCAGTCAAAGCTGGGGTGTATTGGAGGGTTAAAAGCAGCGTGTGCTGCATCAGGGAGGTCACTCCTGGGCTCTGATCAGCTCAGCCCCACCAGAACTGTCTGCATTTCCTTTGTGTTCATTGTTTTAAGGCCGAAGTTTGACTAATTTTCCCGGAGTGATCTGAATTCCAGGAGAGGCAGACAGGTCTATAGGATTGCCAAGTGTGATTTATTTTCATATTTGTGGCCCCTAATGGTTTCTGTAAATCTCAATTTGTGTTAGATAATTTAGATCAGCTTCAATTTACATCAAATTTGCTGGGACATGGTTGTCTCTTTATGGGTAGGGGAATTAATAATCTGAAATTACCAGACACTCCTATTAATCAAATGCCTTATTACAAGTAGAATGACTCTAATTCCCATACATACAAGATAAAAGAAATGCTAATTGCCCTGGTTTGGAGCAATTATTCAGTATTTATCTAGGCAATGGCAGGATGGGCACTATTACAGCTTCTTTATCATTCAGGTAGTGCTGTTCACAGGAGCTGCTCTTCTTGTCTAAACTGGGCTTACTCCAGTTGGGTTTGTACTTTAAATATTTTACTGATTTTAGTAGCATCTGTCTCTCAGTGTGTATATCTGCATGCACACCAAATATGGACGTAATGAGTTTCTATAACTTATAAGACAATTTTCCTGAATATCTTGAATAATCCATGTAGATTTTTTTTTAGTTAGATCATAAAACATAACCTAATGTATTTTTACTGTCCTTAACTTTGTGTTTCTAAGACAGTAGCACTTTTCTATAATAATTCTTCTTCTTCATTAGCAATGGTGTACTACTGAAAAATAACAAGTGACAGTTCAAATTAGATGGTCTATTGTGTGTTTACTCCTCTAGATTAATGTTTTCTCTCTGTGATTATTGTATTTAGTTGTTTTCAGGTAACAGGGCCTGGATTTTGTAACTAAGGATGCAACTTGCATCCCTTCTGAAAGCAGAAACCCCCAGTTTTCTATGAAGGATTCTGGTAATGCAGAATATCAACCATTCTCTGTGTTAAAATCCACTATAAATGGAGCCATTTACAGTGGTTTGTTGCACTAGCTGGATAAACCATAATGGAAATATTTTCAGGGTTGGTAGTTACAAAATGCAACATATTTGTTCTGTTCTTGGTCAGTTCTCTTTTAGAACAAATGGGAAAGTTTCCTTTTGTTTTCTCTCTTTTGTTCCTTAAAGACAGGGGAAAAAAGAAAGGAGATTCATGAAAGGCAAGAAATGTGTCCCTCAAATTATGTGATTTATTTCCTTAAGCAAAAATCGAACCTTCTTTTTCCAAAAACACAACAAGCAAGTTTGATGAGTCCAGACAATAAGTAGGATTATCTGTGGTTTTGTGAAGCACAGCTCTGTTTTGTGCTGTGATTTTATTACTTCAAAAAGGCATTTTTAAAAGCATTCCAGGTATTTCCATGTAACTTTTCCGAGTATATTTCCCTACAAAATAATTTCTAGCATAGACTGATAAATCTGTGTATTGAATAGTTAAGTCTAACACCCTGTAGTTTGAAAGCTTCTGCTATTTTCATGTGTTCTGTTGTCTTTTTACTGCCTTGTCCTTGGAAGAAGGAACCAATTGGGAAATCCTGAATCAGTAACATCACTCTCTTTTCTTACACTCAGGCCAAGATAGCAAAAGAAAATATTAATATTTGTACTATTCACTTCTGAAAAAAAAAATTTTTGGTTTAATGTTTTTTCAGTCCAAAAGTCAGAGTTTCTAAAAGGTCGGATTACAGGTTTTGCTAATGTAAGAAATCAGAATTTTGGGACACTTCTCCCTCCTCTTACTCCTCTATTCAACATTTTATTCAAAACTCTGAATTTATTTTGGAGCTTGGTAAATGTTTCGCTCTGTCCAGGGCTCATTTAGAGCTTTTCTTTGCTGTCTTGTTTCAGCCAAATTGTTCATTGCTGTTTTAACTCAAAATAGTACATCGAGTTTTTGGCTCTAGTGTTGATTAAGTAAGACTTTTATATTTTTGCTTCATGTCTCGGATTAGAGTGAATCTAAATGGTCCTGAAAATTGCAGTGACTTTGCTACTCATGGAAACATTAGGTTAGAAATTATGCTTTTAATACTGCAATAGAAGTTGTGGGCATGAGCAGCTCCTGTTTGATGTTTCTGTAGCTCATCACCAAATATATCCAAGGTCACAGACTCCTTGAATAACCCACTCCAGTACGTGTTTGCCCCTTGAAATTACATGAAGGGCATTTACCTTTTCATTTCTTTCTCCCCAGAAATTAATTCTTAGTTTTTTTGATTATTTATCATTAAGTTTGGAAACTTCTTTGCTGTCAACAGCCTCTTAAACTCCTCAAACAGTCTCACCAGCCCTGCCCTGTCCCTGCTTTCCTGCATCTCCTTTTTAGTGGAACAAACAAAATCCCTCCTTTCAGCCTCCCTGCCGAGGTCACGTTTTTCCAAAGCTCTCAGTTGTTTTGGTTCTCCTCCAAGCACAGCCAAATTTATCCCTGTCTGGCCCAAAGCTCTGTTGCCAGTGCTGGCTACGGAAAATGCTCCAGGTGAGGACCTTTCTTATCCTGTCCAGGAGAGGGAATACAATTTGTGCTGCCTGCTGACAAAATCTCCGTGTTATTGAGTATTTTGCTTGGTCAGCTGCACTTCCTAGGCTTTTTTTTTTTTTTTTCATTTGTTTGGTTTTGGTGGGGTTTGGTATTTTTTTTTGGTAATGTCATTGATCTAAAATAGTATTGTTTAATCCTTTTCAAAAGGAGAGTGGCATTGACATATGAAGTGGATAAAAAACTTCCTTCAGTACCAGAAGCTCAGTTTTTGGAGTTTTTTCTTCCTCTCTTTTTTTTTTTTCTTTTCTATCTTTCCCTATTGCCTCCTTTTGCCTCATGAATAGATGTCTGTGTTTTAATTCCCTGAGGATTTATCCTTGTATAACTCTGCAGGATTCAAAGATTCACTTTTATCAGCTTCACCACTTGCCAGCTTAGATGCATTTAACCTGCCCAAATGTTCTTTAACCTATCCAGATCTCAGCTGCTCACCCAGAGGGTGGCAGTAGGTTTGTTTTCCCTCATGAAGTCATAAACTGGCCTTAAAACTTCAGCTGAAGGAACTCTGGCTTTAGACAAATTATTGGTGATGCTGTGTGTTCTGATTGTTAGAGGTTGGCATTTTCTAAAAATTCAGTTCTTTAGAAATGCTTCAAAATAGAAAGTTGAAACCTTCAAAGAAAATTCTGAATTGCACACACTGGATAATTCTGAGCTTTTTTATTTTGTTTGGGTTTTTTTTTTAATGCTCCTTAGAAGTGAGCTTTGGACTCTGGTCTTCAATGAAATGATGCAGTTTATGAAATCTATGCAATTTACTGATTTTAAATAAATGCAATACAGGGCAAAAAGACAATGCATAAAAGCACATGTACTGTTTTTTGCTGATTCAATAATGTACAGGTGGGGTAAGATGTGCAGTCACAAAGTAGTTTCTTACCAGTCTCTAGACGCCTTATAGTTTTTTTTCTATTTATTTCTATTCATCAAGACTTTTTTTTTTCCCAAGAATACACCTAATTTTAAAAGTGATCTTGCAAAGTTTCCAGCTAAAACGTGTCTTTCATTTTTAAACAGGAAGGGACAAATTATTTCTCAGCTGAGCTTGTGGCAGTGTTCTTATGTGTGTGCTCAGCCCGTGGGGAAACATCCTCATTCAGGAGCAGGTGAGGAGAGGCTGGACATGAACAACTGAAGTTGAAGTGATGGATGTCAACTTGCTAAATGTTGCAAGAGTGCTGATACTGAGGGAATGAAACCAGAAAATAGTCCCTAAATGTCCTTCAATTTTCTGCATTTGAAGGGGATAGATTGCAGATATTTTCCACCTGACAAAATGTGTTTGCTGTTTAATACAGAGCTCTGCTCCAGCAGCAGAAAAGGCCACAGTAGAGAGAAAGCACCGAGCATCCAGCTCAATAAAATGGATTTTTTTCCTGCTTTACAAATGAGATGAGAAAGCAGATAACGTGTCACTTGCAACTTCTGTTGTGTGACTAGAAAAATCTTCCCTTTTTTTGAAAAAAAAAAAGTGAATGAGAAGAGACTGAGAACTTTTCGTTATCTTAAAGATTCTTCCCAAAGTGGTTTCATGGTGAAAATTATTCCAAGTTAATCTGAAGCTTCTCTTTCCCTGACAAGCAGTGCCTGCAATGACAGATGATGAGATCAGCAGGCAGTCACAGCCACTCCTCTCCTGATGCAACAGGAAGGGATGATCTCGTGGTGCAGGATAATGAAAGACTTCAGAGCTGAGCACCTGTTTGGTACGAGGGGAAAGCTGCTGAAAACTGAGCTGTTTTTTAAGCAGGTGTGTGATGTGTTTGCAGTTCTATTTTGACCACAATTGTATCACTGCAGGTTCCACCTCCACCTCTTTTCTGAGCCAAAGCTATTAAGAGTTAACAAGGCTATTTTCAGCTGGCAGCAGCATGAATTGGTGCAGTTCATCATGCACAGAAGTGCCCTCTTCAATCAAGAGCAAGGCACCCAGAAACTTGTTTTGGTGGTTTATATGTATCTATAACTCTATACCATAACTATATACTTTGCTTTTCTCCTTGAGGACATGATCAGAGAGCACACTGAGAGCTGCCACCCCCAACCATCTTAGACTTTAAACCCCCCTGAAATATCCCCTCATGTTTCTCCCATTTGCTCAAAGGGGAATGGAACATCAATCATGGGGTGTCTTTCTTTCCTTAACCCTTTGCAGTTATTTCCAAGCATCACTGAGGGGCCTGCTCAGCTTTGTGAGATCTTTCTGTGGAGGGCTTGGTTATAAATCTTCTCCCACCTGTCAGGAGAAATGAGAGTGTTTTGCCAATGCAGTGGAGTCTGAAAATGATCCAGGGGGTTCTGAATGTAGGCTCAGCATTAACAGGCTCCTGGCACTGGTGGTATCTGGAGTAAAGACTTATTATTCAGATCCTTTTCCACAGTTGTTTGATTTGGAGTCTTATCAGCACTTAAGTGCTCTTATGAGTGCCAAATTCATGGAATGTTCACAGTCAGAACAGTCTTTGTGAAATTATTCCGTGGGCAGTTGGGATGATTCCAGGCAAGCCAGCAGTGTAATCAGCCACCCATTTGAAAGTTATTCTGGTTCATTCTTCCTCTTTTTTTCAAGATGTCTCTTTTTAAACCCTTCTTCTCACAGTGTTGAATGAACCTGTGCACACCACACCGATTGCATGGTGCTTTAAATGATGGGAGTGACGCCAAGGGCTCTGCTCCCAGCTGGTGCTGTTGTCACCCTGGACGAGGATCTTCTCCTTGGTTCCTTCGTGTCCACAATTCCCACAATTTTCCCTTGGAATGTTGACCTGAAATTTGTCTGGAGCTTTGCTGCTGCTGTAAGTAGGAGCGATTTCCAAAATTCTTTATGCTAATGCTTTAGCATATGAATAATATAATATAATTGTTTTATAGTTGGATTAAAGCACATTGAGGCTTTTCCAGTGCACTTTTGGGCAGGGAGGTAGAGTGGGATTGAAGTCCATCGAAACATTTATTCTAACAATACTGGAATGCTTTTTTCCTCCTTTAAATCTTACGTGTTTGAGACAGACCATTGTCAAACACCCTCTTCTTTCACAAAGCAAGGTCTCCTAAAGCAAACAAAGCACTGACTATTTTAGTGGAAAGTGTATTCACGGTGATTTCTTGTCTCAGATATTGTGAATCACTGTTTGTTTGTTTGTTTTTTAATTTATAGAGTCTCCAGGTAAAAGCAAATGGGAGGCCATGGCCTAAGAAGTGGATGATATCAGGCTATAAAGCTGCAGGCAGCCTATCATGGAATGTGGGAACTTTACCTGGAATATTAATTTTCCTTCTGATCAGTAGGAACATTTGAACAAGTCCAGTCAAAATGAGGTTCTGTGAAAGTGTGACTGTTTTCAGCAGTGAGACTTGCACCAGAAGTAGTCTAAAAGATCATGGTTTTCAGAGAGAGGCCCAATAAACCACCAGAAATGTAAATATGAGGATGGAGGGGCAGAACCACAACTGATACAAATTTATGTAACTTTATTGATTTCCCCCCTACACCCCCAGCTGAGGAAGTGGGCCACTATATTTAAC
>NW_020957058.1:32165-42757 GCF_003031625.1 Empidonax traillii | reverse complement strand
AGTGAGACTTGCACCAGAAGTAGTCTAAAAGATCATGGTTTTCAGAGAGAGGCCCAATAAACCACCAGAAATGTAAATATGAGGATGGAGGGGCAGAACCACAACTGATACAAATTTATGTAACTTTATTGATTTCCCCCCTACACCCCCAGCTGAGGAAGTGGGCCACTATATTTAACATCCATTAGTGGTGTATTTAAACAAAAAGAAAAGATCAGAAGCATGATTACAGTTTCTGAAATTTCAGACCCCTCAGCAGTTTCTAATTTTTATGCACTTGATGCACCTCTGTTTTATTGATGCCCTTCTTGTGGTGTTTTAACACACTCCAGGGTTCTGGTGAAGAAGAAGGCTTAAGTGCTGAAATTCTTGTGCTCTTACCCAGAACATGCACATCTGGCACTGCCACAGTCCAGCTGGAGTCAACATCAGCGCTGGAATTTTTCCCTCATAGTTGAACTACAGTTTGGAAACTTATCTGTAAATTTAGCCCCCAAACCCATACTCAGCCACACAAATCAAGGCGAGCTGATGTTCAGGATGGGAAGAGATGGTTGAAAATCAGGTTGGTTTGACGCCTACTTTACAGTTTATGGATTTTTGTTAGCATTTTGATGTAACTTAATCAATCAGTGCATGGCATATGTGGAGCTGGTGAATACTTTTAGGCATAACCAGGAGGGTGAGTTGAAGTTCTTCCAAGTCAGCCCCATTAAAGCTTGTTTCCCCTCAGAGGAGAATGTCAGGAGAAAGGATCTGGGTGCAACCTGTGAAAAAGTTGATTTTTCTAATCTCTAGGAAGAGACTTTGCAGACTGACAAATCTTCAAAAGAAAACAAACAAACAAACAAACTCCTAAGTACTGGTTTGTTGCTTAAGGAGTGGCAAAAGTGAAGAGGGAGCAGAATGAATGCTGATAATGGACACATTAAAGAGCAAGAAAGGAGAATTATTTGATAGCTGGAGGGGTAATTTAGCTCCAGGGACATCCATGGATGAAAAATCCATGTGCAGAAAAAACTGCATCAGAAAAGAAACCACGCACAGAACAAAGAAACCTGAACTAATAAGGTGGGTTTCCACTCATCAATAGCCTATTTGTGCTTCTCCAAGTCACGAGTTACTGAAATGTTGTCAAATGACAGTCAATAAAATCTCCCCCCAGTTCTGTATTTTTGTGTAAAATCCACAGAGACTCTTTAGGTGCCCCTTGGCAGGTGCTGTGCATTGGGAAAGGCCCCAGAGCTCAGCCATGCAGTTCCCTCAGGCAAAGGGCCACTGTTTGTCCTGCTTAATAATTTGAACTTCATTTCTGAAGCTTAAAATTATTTGCTTTGTGTCGTTTGTTTTGGCACTACTACACTTTGCTTCAGGTGAGTGTTTAGATTTAGGAAATGGCAATATAGGAAATTTATGTAAAAGCAATAAGTACACATTGACATATGACAGATAAACCACTAAAAATATAACCACAAGTATTGGCATTTATTGCTGGTTCTTTTTTTCTTCTTCCTCTAGAGGGGAATTCTGTTGGCCCTCATCACGATAAATGCCTGGAATAAATCCCTGCCTGAATTCTGATGCATTAGTAACGTTATTTTGCAGGAGTTATCTTGAAATTGCATTGCTTTACTTGTGAGAATCTGCCCATGGGGGTGAAAAATTCCAGTATAGCCGGAGTAATTTTGGAAGGGAATCTCCTTGGGAGATAACATGCATGGAGTACCTATTTTATATATATATATATATATATATATATATATATATATACTCTAACTACCTATCTACGTGCAATACCTATCTCCCTCATTAATATAAAATTTACATCACCTTGATCTGTAGCAGCTGTATTTTTAATCCCTAAATATCCTGATTTTTCAAGCAGGCTCTTCACCCTGATTTTTCAGCACATGTAACTTTCTCACTTATCACGGTGAAATCACAGCAGTTAAAATGTAAATGGCAAACAGGAGCAACAGTGCTCCAAAATGCCACTGGAGAATATTCTGCTGAGTTCTGAGTAGGTCTTAATTTTGAGCTTGTTTAATAATGTTTTGGCTTCCTTTTACGTGCTTTAATGACATTTTGTTTATATATTTATTTGATGACTTGTCTTCTGTCCATCAGTCATAGAAGGTTCTTCATTCATCCATTACTTGTTGCTCACACCCAAGCTAGAAACATGCTTTTAATATAATTTCACTCGTTTCTTCAAATGATAAAAATCAGGATTGCACACACTACACGGTTTTCTCCGAAAGAATTATGTTTTCCTGAATTCTTCACGTTCAGAAAAAATTCTTATAAAAGCAAAGCTCTCATCGACACTTCAGTCTGGACAGTGTCCCGTGGGCATCCTTGTGGAATCCTGGTTATCCCCTCCATCCTCGGGGGAAGCTGCAAGCCCTGCAGGCTGCTCGGTGTTTGCAGACTCCCAGCTCTGGGATTTGCTGAGCTCTGCAGGTTTGTTTTTGGTTTTTTCCCCTCTGCTGCCTTGCACTTGTATTTGCTGGCAAAGCCTGGGTGCAGCTTTGCTGGGCTGCTCTCCCCGTGAATCATTTCCCAGGGTCCAGGGGCACGGGACAATCAGGCTCACGCTCTGGGATTGTTTCTCGCTGATTGCTTCTCCAGCTCGCTGTGGTTTCTGCAGTTCTCGATTTGTCCCCCCCCTTTTAGAGCGTCTAATTTGCCATTTTTCTTCCTGTTCGCCGAGGTGTGATCCCAGACCTCGCTGCAGAACCAACTGTTCCCTCAGCAAAGGGCTGTGTGAGGTGTCTCACCTCTCTTCATCTGCAGAGCACATCACGGACCGAGCGGTGCTGCTGCAGTGCCTGCCGTGTTAGTGATGCTGCTCTAATTGGGCCAATCAGTTTTAATTAGTACACTGCCATGTAACAATCTCACAGAATAAATACTTTGTGGAGGAAAACTGATCTGGCTTTGATGCTGATTAGTTTGCTGGACTCCCTGCCTTATAAATGGGAATTGATTGCTTCCCTTCAACCTCTCCTTCTTTCCTGTTCAGTTATTCTCCCATTAACTCAGTTTCTCTTCTTTTATTTTTTTTTTTTTTTTTTGGTGTCCCTGTGTCTCCCTCAATTAATTCTGACCATAACCCCATCTTTTCGTGTAACATGAAAAGAACGGGGCTTTATCCCTTGTCAGAGAGAGCCTTCCCAGGTTAAATGTTTTCCTCTCAAGGATTTGGCAGATCAGAGCCCTGCAATCTTCAGGGCTGTCCCAGAGCTCGAGCTGACAGGGTTAGGCCAGGTCAGCCCACTGGTAAATCAAAGCCAGCAAGGACCTCAGGCTGTGCCTGGAACTGAGGATTTACAAAGACAGCAGCATCAGCATTACAAAAGAAGGGTTTTATTGGGTTTCACATGGGATTTGTTTACTGCCAGTAAACTGCAGGAGAGTGTGACAACGAGGTTAATAAATGGGAGAGTGAGCAACAGATAAATCAAGTGCTCCTGGCTGCTCTTAAAAAGCTCCTTAAAATGGGGATTAATTTGGCTAATTGTGAACAACAGCAATAATGCGTGAAAAGTCTGAAAATTGCAGCTCTGTAAATTGACAGCGTTGTTCTGGTTCAGTTCTGCTGTCTGGTTTTTAATAGACAGTGAATTAATAGGCAGAGACAGAGCTGACTGCTAAAATTTTGCTCTCTTTTGTTCTTCCTTTCAGTACTAAGGGACAAGTTGCAGCATTTAAGGGGTGGCTCCAAGGAAGGAGGAGATGCCTTTTTACAGGAATCCCCAGGGGAAACACGAGGAGGATGTAGACAAGTTACTGCTGGTGAGATTCCGATTATGGGAGGAAAATTTTTCACAGTGAAAAGCAACACCAACTGGAACAATCTCCCCACTGCATCCCACTGTTGGACACGCTTTAGATTCAAACAAGAAAAAACAACCAAAAGACCACCAAAATCCCAAAGGATTAAATTAAAATTTTATCTTTTTCACTTGCCTTTGTGTTTTTTGGACAGCCACCACTCGTGTCTTTTCCTGGACAGTTCAATATTTGTTTGTGCTGTTGCAGTACAGATGATGGGAATGAAGCAGGAGAAGAATCTCTCTTATTGAGCTACCAGTCATTGTCCATTTTTGCTTTTAGTGACATTAGTCATGTTCAGAGGTGAAGTTTTTCTCCCACTTCTTAATAAAATAAAAATCAAAAGGCTGCTATCATTTGATGAAGGCATCTGTGTCAAAGAAACAGAGACATTATGTATGATGTCAAATGACTTTTAGTAGAGATACTTCTGAAATGTGTGCTCACTGGCAGCTGAAAATAAAGCAGCCATTTGAACTTGGGTAAAATAAATTATCACAATTGTTAGTAACAGACTGGGCCATGAGAGGATGTCTTTACTAATTACCTCCTGATAAGCATCATGTTGCTTTTCATGTTCCAACAAAACTGCTGAAGGAGCAATTAGGACTGCACTGAGTTAGTGAATGGCGTGTCCTGAACAGGTTTTTACTGAGAGGATTTGGTTACATCCAAGTCTTGATGTCCCTCCCAACAGGATGTATCTTAATTTGATACCAAGGAGTGGTTATCAATTCCCAGCTCTCCTCTTCTGGATGTGAAAATCCCTGAGGGAGATGTTGAAGATATGCTGGTTTATCTCAGTCTGCAAATCAAACAGTGACATTTATCCTAAGATACAATGTCTGCAGTTGTGAAAGGGAGGGGCCACACTGAAAATCTCCTTATTCATTGCAGTTTGTGACTAAAGATTCCCACACCTGGCTTGTCCTGCAGGAAAAGCTCAAATTCTCTAAGCAAAGGCTGGAAATCTCTAAATACTGACTAATTTGCCAAAACAGACACATATATGAAACTTGTAAGCAATTATCTTCAGCTTCTCATGTTAAACTTATCCATATTTTGACATAGGTGAAGTCTTGGCCCCTTAATAAGCTGCATTTTTAAACCTTTGAATACAGATTATGTTAAGGACATCTCTCTGTTTCTTGTAGATCTTGTGAGATGTGACTGAAACAGGTCAGGTTTGTCCAAGTGCTGCCAAACTTCACTTTTCTATCTCTCTGAAAAACACAGGATTAAACTCGGGCACTGCTGGGAGGTAACTGTCAGGAAATTTTGATTTTGACCCCAGGATATCGTTAAAAATATTTTCCCTGCTGTGCCACACGAGGTTTAATTAAACAGCCTGAGTTTCCCCCAATGCCAGGATGTGATGTGAATATATCAGTATAATTTGGGTACATGAACACCTGACATTTTCCAGTTCTCAGAAGTAAAAAAAAGAATGGGCCTTTTGAGGCATTTTTTGTCTGGTTTGGAGCTCTGTGTGATGGGCCCATCTCCCATCACCAGGGAAGAAGATTGTTCTTTTAATGGCCTTTCTCTTCTCTTGATGCAGAAGGATTTTCCTTGTGTGACCCTGTAGTGTCACTAACAAAGAGTGAAATTGGAAAGGACTGGCCAGCCTACAGATGCATTCAAATGTTTATGTTTAAAATGTAACTATGTGTCCACACACGATTTTAAAATAAAAAGAAATCAGGAGGCTTCAAGAATTTGTTTGGTTTTGTTTTGGTTTTGTAATAGAAAGATACCGTGCTGCTATTCTGAATTTCAAGGTGCTCAGAGCTGATGAGGTTTTTGGTTGGTGGTTTGATGTTTTAATTTGCTTTAGAGTGTGATTTTTCACAAGTATTTTATTTGAAAATGTGTCTTGCAGCAAAATAAGTTAATTTCTCCCTTGGAATAATGTACACTTTGGGTTGTTCTTTTTTTTTTTCCTCTAAAACCTCTTATTCACAAAGACCCTTTTAAAACAAGGAATGAGCTCATGATGAAGTGAAATGGGGATTTTATTGATCCTAAGGCATGTTTGCTTAGAACAAGGCAGAAGAGTAAGAACAGAAAAAGAAAAAAAAAAGAACACTTGGGCAAATATTCCCCAGTGCTGATGCTGCAACAAAAACGTGCTGACTGACCCTTTGAATACAGATTTAGATTTAGAAGGATACTAAATTCTGTTAGCTTGAAAATAACCTGAGTGTCAAGTGCCTGAGGCTCCCTTTTGCTGTCTCCTTGTTGGGGTTTTATGTATGGTGCTTTCTGTCTCTACTCCCCAAAATTAATTTTCTTCATTTGTGGTGTCTGGCACATAAAATGTCTCTTTTTTTTTTTTATTTTCCAATATTGATACGAGATGAGCTGGGCTAGAGGTGATTCTGATAAAGGCCTTGAGAAAAGGAAATGGGGAAACTTTGGAGGCACTTTGAGTCCATATCTTGCTGGGGACTGACCTCCAGGCTTTGGGGAAATTGTGCTGTACAGATGGCATTTTTCATCTGAAACCACCCGCTGTGGAGGAAGGATCTGCAGACATGCTCTGTACCTTCCAGCTCGTGCCTGAGATCACTTCATCTCTTCTCTTGGTTTCCCAGAGCATGAAGGATTCATATTTAGCAAGTTTAGACAGACACTGATTTAATGAGGGAGAATCTTGGGTTGTGACTCTGTGCTACAGATCTCTTTTTCTCGTGGTTTTAGTGTATTTTATTTCCTTCTCCTGCCAGCATATTCTGGTCTCTGGGAAGTAACATGCCCCAGGTCAATCAGGTTAGATTCCTGTTGGCTGTCCTTTTGAATATATGTAAAAAAAAATCTTTGATAAAACCCAAAAAATCCTGCCTAAAGAGTTGTTTTTCAGCCTGGGTTTTTTTAATTAACCTGATTTAAAACAGGTTGTAGCAGCAAAAGTGAGGAGGTGATAAAGAGCTGAACAGGGACAGGAATAAGTAGCCAGGACAAATTACTCTTCATTAAAACTAATTAATGCTTAAAACTAGTCTTTTTGGAATAGATCCTAGCGAAGTTTCTGTAACTCTGACCATGAACTGACTGAAGAAGGTTTTCCTCTCCAATCCCGCGTGTCCAGGACCCTCCCTGAACACTGAGCTCCCTCAGCTGAACCTCAGACCAGCAGCGTTCTCTGAGCCTGTTCAGAATTCTCAGGAATGTGAATGAAATTAGCACTGTCAGATCTCAGAGCAGCTATTCCTCTTCCTCCTCTGTTTCCTGGGCCCTAGAGTGGAGCACAGTGCGAGGATCTGCACAGATCAGAGATGTACACACTCACCTGGGGATGGTTCTGGAGACCAGAGGGGCAGCTCCTCTGAACACTCCAGGGAGGACCTGCTGAAGGGAGAGGCAAAACCAGCTGGAAAAGAAGCAGAGAGTGTAGAATCACACCCCCTCTCACTAATGCATCACAGAACCTTTACTGAAAGGTCATTCCAAACCGACCTCAGCCTAAGAACTGAGAAATTCCCTAAGAGCACTAAGTGAAAAGTAACTGTAAACCAGTGAGAAATTAAACTTCAAGAATGCACTCACTGACTCTCCCTGCAGAAACAGCTTCAAAACATCCACTGAAGGACACGGAAAGAGTGCAAAAATCCCATTAATTACATTCCCAGGTGATACTTTAAACCAGGGCAGTATTTGTAGCTGCAAAAAATAATAATAAATATGATCTAGGACAGTGGTAGAGAACAAATTTAAAATAAGCTTGCAGTTAAGCAGTCATTAACACAAAGAGAAAAAGAAGTAGGAGCTTCCTACCCCACACAAGTCAGGAAGCACTGGCTGGAGAATCCCTGAGCACCCCAGTACTGCTTGAGAAGGAACAGCACTCCTGAGCTGCTTCAGGGACACTGGGGATGCAGGTGTACATTGAATTCTGGGTCCTTCTGTATAGGAGACCTGAAATAGGTAGAAAAAAAAAATCCCAAAAACCAGAAGCCCAATGTGCCATTAACAAGAGACAATTTAGGAGAAAACTGAAAATAAAGTGAACCTGTTGGATTATATGACAGCTGTTCACCAGAAGAGCACTGAAAAAGGAAAAGGCTGCAATGAATTAAGAGCAATTAAATGAAATAAAAGAAAAACCAAAACCAAACCAAGATCAGCACTGGTAAATTTGTAACAGCAAGACGCAGAGAAGTCTGTCAGTGGAAATGGTGCAGACCCCCCTCAAGGAACTCTCCTTAACCCCCCTGCCTGAGGGGTGTGTGACAGCAAATAACGCAGCAATGTCGAGGGCTGAGATGGATGATCTCTCGTGTTCTGCTGCCCAAGCTCCTGGCACTGCCACTCCCAAACCAGCAACCACGAGGGACTCAGCTCCAGGTCAAAAATCCGGTGTCTGCAGGGAGTGTTTGCAACAGGAGATCACAGAGAGATGCACGTGACTGATTTCTGGCATCCTCTCCCCAGGCCATTGGTGGGATGAGAAACTCAGTTGGGTTGACCCAGGAAAGGCTGTGATCTTCCCAGATCTAGGCAGAGAGGAGTCCAGTGCACAAATAAAACATCTGCTCTGTTGGTCCAAAGAAAAAATACTTTTTTTTTTTTTTTTTTGGTAGCAGATTTTCTCTACATCAGTAATATTTTGAATGCACCTGTTTGCCACTGTCATTTGGCACGGCTGAAACGTGGATGCCTCACAACCAAAGCTCACATCAAAGGAAAACCTTCACCTTGAAACAAAAGAGATGTCTTTTGGTTAAACTGCAAAGAACGTGAAAAAAAAAATTGCCGAATGCCAAACATCTTATACAGAAATAAAATGCATTTTTCCCCGTGAACATTCAGTTAATCACAGAAACACAGAAAATAGTGCCACAAGGGACAGCATTAGGCCAGTTAGTCTGTTCCTTCTTTTTCAAGGTAGAAATCAACTATTCTAAAATACAGAAGCTGTAAATTAGCATTCATTTTAATGTGCAGGTGCCTTTCACCATTTTTCATGCTGTGGTGACAAAGAGGACCAGAACTGACTGAATCCACACCTCAAAACAACAACAAATCAAATATTTTTCTCTTGCTTGAGACTGGAATGCAAAACCCTTCAAATTCCTGCAGTGAAGGGGGAGGGATGTACAAAAAATGAAGAGTTCCTTCTAATGAAAGAACAGAAACATCGTGAAATGAGTGATCTGTTGGAGGCTGTGAGCAACAGCAGCCAGGAACCCTTTTCAGATGCAGTCAGAAAAGCTGACACTGGCTCATAAATCTAAAGATGGGGGAGAGAAATAAAATAAAGCAACCACTTTAATAATAGGGGATCTCCCTCGTGTGAGGGGAAGAGATAAACCTTACCCAGCAGTGCCACACAGCAGGATTTTTTTGCTCAAACATCAGGAAGGTGACACAAGAAGCCATCAGTGCTCTCACTTTTCCTCTCTTTGTACACAGCTGTGTATCCCATGGTCCACAGGTGTGGGTTTGTGCCCTACCTCTCACATTCCAACACTGGCCTGGGGAAAATGTAGATTAAAAAATAACTTCGCTCATTGACAACAGAATTGCTTTTAATGTTCTGTCTTACCAGGCAGCAAACCCACAGATCCCCTGGCACATATTAGGACAAAGATCCTATTTTAAAGTAATAATAGAGGCAGCCTCTTTTTCCAATTTTAAACACCAGGACACTGTTTATTCTACTCTCCCAAATGTGTTTCCATAACAATAATTTCCTTTATAACTTTGGCATTTTATTGCCATTACCTCTGGGCATTTATCATTTTTGGGACTAATGGCAGTCAGCAGGCTTGTAACAAACATTTAAATTTATCTGTTTTGGGGAATATATATATATATATATATATATATATATGAAAAATGTTGGGGGTTTTCCCTATTATAAATACAAACATACAGGAATCCAGTTAACTATCAGTTGCACATCCATGCCCTAAATATAATGACAGAAGTGACATGTGAAATTTCAGCGAAAATAATTCAATAATTTTACCAGGATCTTAGTAATCTTTAGTTCTAACAACCAACAAATGTCAAATTCAATGAAAGCTGATTTCAAGGTGAGACTACCTTGAAAGAAAAACGTCCAAGGGTTAGTGCACCTGATTAAAAAGAACCTGAATGAATAAACCCAGAATGGTAACAATAAAAGGGACATGAATATAAAAAAAAAACATGCTGGATGAGAGTAAATGATGCAAGCATGGAGAAAGAAATGCCCCTCTGCTCAGTTTGTCAGTCTGATTGGAGACCTTGTGAAGGTTGCCTGTGTCTTAATTTGGGTGGCTGTTTGACACTAAATGAGCCAGTGAGGCCCCTTTCTTTCAGTGAGCCTTTGCAAGCTCCATTAATCCTACTTTTAGAGACAGAAATTTCCAAAGCTTCCAGGCCATATGTTAATCTTACAACCTCGTTTGTTATCAGTCACATCAGGTCTGCTTGATATTCTTTTACTGTGTGGCACATATGTGCAAACTGCTACTGCTGGAAAGATGAGATGGTGTTTGATGCCAGCAGTGCTTCACTTCTGATCTCTGACTGCTGTGCAGTGACCAGTGCACCAGGAAGTTTAGACTTAAAGTCACCTGTCCATAAAGTTTAATTAAAATCTTTTTCCTCCATATGCAGATTGACCAGGAATATCTGGTTGGTGGACGTGGTTGTGTTATGTTTCCACTAAGAAGGAGTTGCTGAGTCAAACATTTCTGAGATGTTTATAATTAGATTAAGTTTATGCCAATAATTAATCTGCCAGGTTTTTTTTTTTTTTTTTT
>NW_020957058.1:28262-31751 GCF_003031625.1 Empidonax traillii | reverse complement strand
TTTTTTTTTCAGATACTGCACTTATATTTGAGATATGTTTCATTAATCTGTTGCTGAATCACGTTCTCATGCACTCCCAGGTGTGCTGCTGCACTGAGGCTTTTGACTGCATTTTATTTAGTGTGCTCCAGAATGATCATTTTGCTTTCATCAGCACTTGTGGGTAATTTAATAGATGAGAAATACATTGGTTAAGATCAAAGCACTAAGTGTGGTGTTTGTTCCACGCCTTCATTTCTGTGGCAGCTCAAGCCTTTAGGTTAAACATCTGCTGCCCCAACTTCTGGGGGTATCTTCTGGGGGAAAATTCTGTCTTTCCCTTACAGGTAGGTTTGCAAGATATTTTGTTTCTCTGTACCTGATAAGTAGAAAATGAAGACAGTGGTATTTACAATTAGCAGAGTGTAAAGATCATATGAGGTGACATAGGAAGCATCTATGGAAAAGGGTCCTGCCCCTTTGCTGTGTAATCTTAAAACTATCTTGTCTTCAAAGAGCAATATGTCCAGTTAAACTAGATGATTATTCACTAGATGATCATTAACTAGAGATGCTACTGAAGGTAGAAAGAACTAGAACAAGCAGAAAAAGCAGCAAAATTGCCTACTGAAACACTGATAAAAGTTAGATGGGATGCAGCAAAAACACCCTGTTCTTGTGCCAGAATTATGATGCTGAATATTGAAAGTGTCTCTGATTTACCCTCCTGCACTGAATGATGGGTTGTGAAGGAATGTGAATTAAACTCTGCTACATGCAGGGGGTTTCTCTTCCCCAGCTTTTTGTCATGTGCTTGATTCAGTTGTCCCTGATGAAGAAGTGGCTACTTCAGGGAGGTGCTGGATTCTGCTGCTGAGACTAATCCAGGTGTTTGAAAGTCAGAAATTTTGGCTACTTGCTGGGTCTTTGTTCTCTTAAAAAATACTGAGCACATGTGCTTGCAGCCACACAAATAATCACAATCTTATCCAGCAGGATGATATGAACACAAAAGCTGAACACAAACCAAGGCCCTACATGAGTGCAGAACAGGAGAAGATCCTGAAGCAGCCTGAATCATTTGTGCTGCCTTCCTTTATCAGGAACACAAAGACAGTTCATCCATTCGGGCTGCTGGTGGACACCAGCAGAGAGAAAGGGTAACAGCATCATCTGTCAGGGCCTTGGTGGGGCAGATGGTGGGTTGTGTTTCCACCTGGAGACTGCCAAGTCCTGCCTGAGCCCAGATTTCAGGCTTCAGTTGCTGCCACTGGCAGCAAAGGAAGATGTTTGCAAAGGGCCAGACGCTGTGCCAAGAGCATCTCTTACGTGTCCCTCGTTAAAGCTCCGGGGTGTTTGGAGACAAACATTGTATGGCAAATACTGAATGGGATATAGACACTTTTGTAAGTAATAGTTCAGCATTTAAAAATAACTGCTTCTCCCTCCCTTGAAAACAGAACAAAACAAACAAAAAAATCCCCGCAAGGAAACCTCAATTAAAGAAAAACAAGCAAAGAAACCTGAGAAGCTTCCTGAAGAGACTTAATTGCCAAACTGAAGCAAGAATATTGGAGCCTCTGCCTGGCTGGAAGCAGCTTGCTTGCTTGGACCAGAGGATGAGCAGCAAGAGTGAGTAATTCCACACAGTTGTACCCTGTGTGAGCAGGTGTTGTAGATGTGGATGACGTTTATTGTTGCTGTATTTCCCTGATAACTTGTTCCAGGAATCGGATGCTGTTCTTGATGGTTGATATTTGTGCATTGACTACACTCTGTTGTGGCCACAATTAGAAAAAAAAATAAGTCTTTAAAGACTTATTTTCTATGAATAGAATCTTGTTTGCTTTCCACGTCTCAGTGGCTGTGAAAAGTCTGAATCAAGTCATCACCCTTTGAACAAAATCGACCATAAAAAAATATCCAAAATGTAAAGTCATGGCTGGAAGCAAACATGTACATACAATGTACACTCAGGAGAGTGTCCCAGCCACTGGGCTACTGGAATGATGAAGGGGAGAGAAAATGAGGGGTTTGCAACTTGCTGTCTGTCCTGTAGAGATTGTGTTGGTAAACAAAAGGTGTGCAAATAATTTTGAGCCAAAGAGAGAAATCTGAGAGTGAGTAAACAACAACAGCAAAGTAAACACCACATAAATACCCCCAAAAAATCTTTTCTTGGGTCTCTTGCGTGGAGAATGAAGGTGATAGGGCCTGTGTGGAAGCACTCTAGGGATACATCTCTATCTTCAGAACAATTGTGTCCCAGTGGGAAGCTGTGCTGGAGTTAAACCTTCACAGAGACATTTGCTCCCTGTTTTCCTGCCAGACAGTCAATGCTTGTTGATGCACTTCTGCTGGCACCCCGTTTTAATGATCCCTGGAGCAGCAGAAGAGCAGCCACATGGCTTGCAGGAGCTTGAATTTCAGCAGAAAATTGAAAAAGAGAGAAACACCATCTTAAGAGAGGTGAGCACGGGAGGAGTGCCTGGTGGGCAGTCCCTTCAGCTGCCCCTGGAGAAGCCTCAGTGGGCAGCGGAGGAGATGGCTCAGCTCTGTCAAAGAAAGGCTCCTAAAAACCCCAGATTATTGAGGTTCTGGCTTGCTGACTGCATCTGAGATGCTGATGGGCATGGCTCTCTTTCAGCCCTGCCCTTTCTGAAAGGCAAAATAGAATTTTAATCCTCCCAAGGACGTTTTGTAGTGGAAGTCTGTGAAAATGAGGACTGCCACACAGAACACAGATGGATGTTTGCTAAAGCAGTTTGGATTTGGGGATGCAGGAGGGCTTTTCTGGCTTTACAGTCCCGTGGTATTTGTAATATTACTTCATATAAAATAAAAACCATGCAGCAGGTGGTGCTAAATACAAATAATTGAAAATAACGAATAATAATCCCCAGTTTACCAATAGGTAAATTAAATTTCAGGTGTGCGCTGAAAAACGTGAAAATATTACAGTTTGAAACTGCAGTTTGTGTTCTTCAGGTGAGGCCAAATATGAACTACGAGCACTGTGTGGCACTAAGAACAGCAAATCTCAGGGCAATGTGAATCTGTGCACTGGACTTAATGGACTTTCTTTTCAAAGGAGACAAAGTGACTTTAAAATGGGAACTGCAAGTGCACTCCACCCCCCGGGAAAACTGATCTTACTTTGTCTTTATATAAAGGTCATTGCAAATTGGGAAGTTTAATTCATGTCCTTCGTGTTTTGTGCCGCCAGTCGTGGTTCCTGGTTGATAAATAAGAAAAGTGAGTTTGTTCTTGAAGAGAGGGAGTGAACAGCATAAAATTGGCCAGTGGGCTTTTTATCTGTGCTGAAGTAGATGTATTTCTAAGCTACTCCTAACTTTAGCACAAAGAATGGCAAATCATAGATTCAGTGAGGGATCAAAGGGACGACACAGGAAAAGAGAGTCTAGATGCACAATTACCATTTCTGGGTTTATGGATTGCCTAAAAACACAGGCTGCTAAGTTTGGATGTGGCAACTCAAGAAATAAAATC
>NW_020957058.1:3545-27720 GCF_003031625.1 Empidonax traillii | reverse complement strand
GAAGTAGATGTATTTCTAAGCTACTCCTAACTTTAGCACAAAGAATGGCAAATCATAGATTCAGTGAGGGATCAAAGGGACGACACAGGAAAAGAGAGTCTAGATGCACAATTACCATTTCTGGGTTTATGGATTGCCTAAAAACACAGGCTGCTAAGTTTGGATGTGGCAACTCAAGAAATAAAATCATTGTTGCCCAAATGAAGTGAATGAATCTCGTTTGCTTCTGCAGCTCAAGCACAATAGGACCTGATTTTGCATCAAAAAAAATCAGAAACGAGTGAAATTAATATAAAAGATCCACGTTTGCAAGTTATCAGCTAAGAAAAGGTGGAAGAGAGAGAGAGTGTCATTGTAAAGAAAAAGGGGTTTAGAAATCTCCATTATAGATTTTCTTTCAGAAACTCTAGTCCTGCATGCAGTATTTTTTGGGCAGGGAGGGTATCTGAGAAGTTTCTACAATGTCTGTGTGCTAGAGAGCAGTAAGTGAAGCTTTAGGATGTTTTCTAGTACTGCTGTTTGTTTTTACACATAACATTTTTTTTTCCTTCCTGTTGTGTGAACTTCCTGTACTATAAACAGAAACATGCATGAGTGGGAGGGGTTTTGAAGAGAAGAGGTAAGAATTTACTTGTGTGATGATGTTTAGGTAAAAGATATTTTATTGTTAGTTGTTGTTTGGTTTTTTTTTTTAATTTATTCTTATTTTTTTTATTGCAGTGTCTTGTCTTCTAACAAGAAGAAATCCTCCAGCACAGGGCAGGGTATCACTCCTGTCTGAATTTAAAAGCTCATGAGCTCCATCCTGTTTGTCACATGGAGTGTTGCTTTGGGATTTATTCCTGGGATGTCACCTCAGTTATATTTGCCCAACAGGAGCACTTTCACTGAGGTGCCCCTTTCTGTTTCAGCTACAGGGATCAAAAGATTTACTGGAATTTATTGCCATGTCTTTCTTCTCAGTGTCAGGAACAGGAGAGGAACGTGGGAAGTGTTTGTGTCCCAGAGATCTGCAGTGAATGAGACTCTGAGTTACTGCTGATGCAGGTAAAGAACAACTAAAACACGAGGAGAAAGAATAACTCATCTCAAATTCTCTGCTTTGTAATTTGCTTGTTAAGTAGATGTCCTTCCAGCTGTATTTCCCTTTTCTCACGGCTAAGAGTTGGAGGAGAACCCTCACAGTTCTGTCTTTCTGAAGTTTCTAAACTCACCTGTCTAGAATAGCAGGTCAGGATTGTAAAAGAACAGGATTTTGAATGGAATTCTGAATTAAACTGAAGGGAAATTTCTGAAAAAAACACGATTCATGCTAAATGTTTTTTATTTTTGTTTTTTAATGTTTATCTTGAATTAAAGGCCAGGTTTCAGAATGTTTTCACACCAGGTTGAAAAACATTGATGGGAACTACGTTTGAAATGATACTTTCTGTTCGTTTTCTTTCTTTATTATTTTCTTTGCCTTATTAATGCCTGAAAATCTGAGGTGCTGTTTCGAGGGGTTTGGTCCCAGATTCCACAGGGAACGGCTCGTTTTGACTTGCTTGTGTTTCGTGTGCCTTTCTGAGGGTTTTATCCCATCAGATCCTTTACTGTAATATCAGCCTGTCAGGGTGGATTTGGGAGCCCATCCCCTCCCCACCAATTAAAATGGAAGTAATTTAGCAAGGGAAGGCCTTGCAGGATCAAAGCTGGCAGCTTTCATGCAACCTGGGCTAAAGTTTGAGATATTGTCTATTGAAACATGAAAAGGTCTATAAAATGTCCACTTCTATCCCTCACCATGATGAGCTGCAGCTCCCTGGACTGCATTTAATATTCAGAACAAATCAAATTCCTGGGAAACCAGATCTGTGCTCCTGCTTCACTTGCTATAAGGCAGTAATTCATTTTCCATTAATTTTCACACAGATTATACCTTCTTCAATATCGAAAAGAAAGGAGTTAGGATCAAAACCTAATCCAGAATTTGCAGCAAATAAAAATAACAGCTTTTTGTCTTCCTTAGTGCCATTGATCTCCTGATTTCGACACACCTCTGTAATTCCTTTAAATTTCAACAGAACGACACAGTCCGAGGCTCAGCTGGGATTCATCTGCACCCTTCCCTGAGGAGGAGTTTGGCAAGCAAGGGAGTCCTTTCTGCCCCTCCTGACTCAAAGGTAAGGCTTTTCAGTAACTTTCTCTAAGGCTGCCACTCTCCTGTGACAGGGAGAGAGACTCTGAGGGCACCGAAGCTGTGCCCTGCCCCGAACACCTTGAGATGTTCTGCATCCAGGTGGGGGATGTGGGGCCAGGCTTGCTGCGAGTGAACAGGGGCTGAACTCGCCCTCACAGCCACAGCTCGTGCTGCTCCTGTGTCAGCTCATCACGGCTGCAAATCTGTGCTGTTGGAACATTATTTATTGCCACGTGGCCCGGTGGGGCTGGGGTTTATGACTCGTGTGAGGAGCAGTGACTGATGTCAGTCAGGAGAGAAACACCTGAGGCTTTGAGCAAATTTCCATTGGAGCACCTTTTTCATGTCATGGCAGTTATTTCATGAAACATTAACTTTGTTTTCTGCAGACTGTTTTAACGTTTAGAGTTGAAGGTTTTCTCTCACTTTTGCATTGCTGGATAACTGTAATAATGCAGAACATGTCATAAAGTTTACAGAGAGGTGTAAGTCTGAAACAACGTTACAGCTCAAAAAATAGAAACGAAACAAAGTCCAAAGAGAAAACTGTCAGTGGAAATTGGTAGAAATTGGATATGTATGTAAATTACAAAAACTAATCTACTGAGATTCATAGGGCAAGTAACTCCAGCTACTATTACTTGGCAGCAAATAGAAACATTTCATTGGAAGTGCAGCCGCTGGGGAAATGAACTGATAAACATAAATTGAACATAAATGGCTGCAGGCAAAGTGGAGTATCAAACAGAAGAGGAACAGGGGAACAAATGGTGTTTGTGTACATGTGTGTGCCTGGGTACAGGGTGTTATACACACATAAACATCTGAAAGCCTCAGAAACAGAGGGGATGGTCAAGGATCCCCCAACCCAGCAGGTTTCCCAGGTGAAAATCCCTCAGCCACTCTGCCCAGGGATGGAGCCAGTCCAGAACAGGGCCCTGCTGCTGCTCAGCATGGGATGCTAACTGTGGTCAGAGGTAAAAGGGGTGGAAGGATGAAATCAGGCTCTGAATTTCATGCCCTGCTAATGGATTAATTTAATACATTAGGCTGTTATATAAAAGATTGTGTAAAGTCTTAGACCAAAACCTGATATAAGTTTTATGACTTTAAATTTGGAATTACTCCATTATTCCTAATAATATGGGGGAAAATGAGCTTATATCTTATCCCTCTTCCTCTCCCATTCTCTGCTCAGAATCCCAGCTAGATGTGTCTTTCAGTTAAACCATTTCTCTAAGGACCACCCATTAGTAAACACTAAAAATACAAATAAAGCCATGCCTATCCAAATAAACATCCCTCCTCCTGCCACACACACAAATCATTCTCTGCAGTTTCCTAGAAACCCTGCTACGATGTGGTATTTAGGAGAGAATGTGGCTGAGGTTTATTAGACTTGAACTGTGTTGTGGGTGATTGTCCAGTAATAACCTTTGGTAAGTCATATGAAGCCTTTACTTTACTTAACAGGGGATGCAAGCTCCCAAAACTCGAATATTATCATCATTCGAGATAATGAGCAGCACAAACCATTCTCTTACCAATCTAAAAGCAATAAACGTCAAAGTAAAGAACTGTGCAATATTCTGGCCTGGAAGAACAAAGGACAGAAGTGATGATAATGCCTTTTTATATTTGCAGTCTGTTCTCTCATGCCTAACAAATGACCCTGTAATTGTAGACAGTGTTGTTTTAACAGGTTGTAAAGAGAAAATGTTGTGGGTGGAAAGGGAGTGTTTTGAACAGTGCCCTGAAAAATGCTGTAGGGGCAGTAAATGGGAATACATGATGATTTATTTGGGGTTTATCCTGGTGGCTGTGCTGGGTTACTCTGTTTGGTTTATCACCACGATCACCCACAGCTCTGCCGTGGCACACCAGGATCCCTGCTTGCCTTGCTGAGGGTTTTACTTACAGCTTGGTGACAGCCCCAGCTCTCCTCTGGCACAAACATAAGCAAGGACCAAAATACCCTCCAAAACACAGGTTATTGATTTATGGAAATGTCTTATTTGGGCATTTATGGGCCATTCAGAGGTCACACAGCACTTGGGTGTTCATTCATTCACTGTGAGCCCAAGGGTTACAAGTCAGGTCCTCACGGATTCAGGTGCTCCTGGATTTGCAGAATGACTTCACTTGGAGCTGTCTTGATTAGTATTTTTTTATTATTTATTTAAATTTTTTTGGTGGTAAACAGAAGCAAAGCTAGTAGGCTATTTGGTCAGCATTTAGAGCAATTTTTTTCAAAATAGGGGGGGGAAGGAAATTGCCTGAAACTCAGGAAGACAATGCCTCATCTACCCCTTTGTTAAAAGTAGGATAATTCTTTCTTGCACCTCGCATTCGTTGCTTATTTTGAGAGAAACTTTTTACTCAACAAATGCTGTCTCTTAGTTTGCATGT
This sequence comes from Empidonax traillii, assembly GCF_003031625.1. Classification (NCBI taxonomy): domain Eukaryota; kingdom Metazoa; phylum Chordata; class Aves; order Passeriformes; family Tyrannidae; genus Empidonax; species Empidonax traillii. The sequence goes on along the minus strand of NW_020957058.1, from coordinate 23,132 downwards.
GCTTCATGTCAAAGTGTGAATGCCTGCAAAGCAAGGCATTTGCTAAAACAGATATTTAAACTTCTCTGAGTAACATGCAAAACATGATATTAAACTGAACTACCCTTGCTGGTATTATCTTCATTAAATATGGTATTAAACTGAACTACCCTTGCTGGTATTATCTTTATTAAATATGATATTAAACTGAACTACCCTTGCTGGTATTATCTTTATTAAATATGATATTAAACTGAACTACCCTTGCTGGTATTATCTTTATTACATTTTTTTAACAAGCTGCCTCTGTCACGTGCTTGTTGTTCATAAGGTCACGTTACTTCCCCACCCAAAAAAGGGACCCCAGTGTTTGTCAGAGAGAAAACAGCCCCTCAGAACACAGCTGTAAAATCTGGGGCTTTGTTTGTCCTGCTGATTAATAGAAGTGACAGGAAAAAAAAGCAGCAAGCAGTTATTTTACGTATCCCTTTCTTTTCCAGGGAAAACAAAGGATTAAACTTCTCAATATTTGCATTTTCCCATCGGCACAGATCCCAAGCCTGTCGAGGGAACGGCAGGGGGTGGCAGTGCCTGTGGTGTCTCAGCTTTTGGAAGAGATCAGAACCCGAGCCTGCTGATGGCACAGCCATGCTGCAGTTTGCACAGCAGATCTCAGGAAAGATGTTCCCCAGCAGAGTTGTTCACACAGCCATTTTCAGGTGAGTTTCAGAGTAAGGAACACATCATAATAATAATGATTTGGGGTTTATTTTTGCTGCTTCTTCCTGACATCTGAATGTGTTGTGCTACAGGTTTGTCTGTGTGTTCATCTGTTTCTGTTTGTCTGTCATTTTATATTAGGGAAATTGCTTTGTCTGTCATTTTATATTAGGGAAATTGCTTTGGAATTGCTTATATATTGAGCTTTAATTTCCAAACTGAGTGGGAGGCCACAAGAGTGTTCCAAGTATCAATCTGAAGACTTCTGATGGTTCATTGGAGGTGCAAGAATGTATTTCATGTGTTAGAAAACGGCTTTTACTGACTGAGCAAATAATTTTTGTCAAGCTGAGGAAAAGCACCACACCTTTAATTTTTCCTGTTAGCCAAAAAGAGTGTTGATTTAATTCTTTTGAATGGGAGATTATGTCCTGTAGATGAATATCCTGCAGTTCATTTATGCCAAGCGAACTTTATAAGTTTACTTTTTACTACCTGTACTTCTGCAAGGCTTAAAAATCTTCTGTAGAGTCAACACCTATATATTAAACTTTTATTAAATGAATAGAGGGTTCCTGAAGTTGTTCGTGCATCCTGGAGGTGGAGAACTCGTGCTGGCAGGGAATTGCATGGAATGACAGCACCAGGGCCTTGTGGCACTTCCACGGTTCCAAATAATCTCATCACACACACGGAGGAAGGAAGTGCTAATTAAAAGTGGAAAGGAGCATCTGTGGTGTTTGGGGAGCTGTTCTCCAAAGCTGTGTTGCTGCATCTGTTGTGCACTGCAATTAGTCATAGTTTAATGAGAAAATAGGATATCTGAAGTCTGCACATCTAAAACTACCCCCCTCTCCCCCCACAAACCCCCCCAGCAGTCACAGAGCCCCTGTAATGCAGCAATGGGAAAAGCATCATTTCAGCAGGTGATTTTGCTGCTGTGGTTTTGCTTTGATCCAGATACAGAGTCGGACTGGTTATCAAGCTTTTAAAACTGGAAGTGACAATCGAGTTTCTGGTGTGGGATCAGATATTATATATGGATATTCTTTGGGTGGCCCACATTAATATATCTCTTCATATGCCATAGGTGCTTGTCCCACTGGGATTTTTTTAATTAGTAAAATTGAAGGGAAAAAAAGGAAAGGTGCATCTTTAATTGACATATATCTATGATATCGTGCTGGGGTAAAGAATTAATTCACCGAAAAATTTCTCGATTGAATAACAACAAAAAAAGTATTTATAACGACCTTATCTTTCCTTAAATGTTTTACATGGTTGTATAACTTCAGCTATATGAGCAGATCTCTTCTATTAAATATTAGATAATAGCTCTGATTCCTCTGGCTTTGCAGTGTGGTGAGGACTGTAGGTTTTTTCCTTGTTCACACCCCCACCCCTCCCCAGTGCATACAGGATTTAAAGCAGCTAATAAACATGTGAAGTTAATATTAGGGAAAAGTAGAAGAAAACAAAGGGTATTTTAGAACTACCTTCTGGTGGTACAGTGATTTTTAGCAGCATCCAAAATCAGCACTCTCCACTGTTCTATCCACAGAATCCAGAGTAGTAAAAATAAGATGAAAAGCAATATTGGTACAACATTTTTTTAACAACTGTTTCACAGCCTGTGACAGACAACAGATTTCAGGGGAAAAAAATGGTTTAAGCCCCTGTTTTATAATGACTTACCTTAGTGATGCTGATTTTTTAAATTTCAACCTCACTCTATACTTTCTGCGGGTTTGCCAACATTTCTTGGTGCTCCCTTTTACTTGTAGGATCCCCTCTCTTTTATTTAAGGAAAATTTTCCTTTCTAAGTCAGCAAAACAGGCAATTCTATCCCAGATGGGGACCCAGACCTCAGGGGAAACAGGTGACCTTCCCAGAAAGTGTCTGAATTTCCTGTACCCAGTACATTTTATCAGTAGATAGCCTTCCATTTCCAGGTGTTTCAAATACACTGTAGAACTCCTAAAAAGATAGATGAGAAAGTACCTCCATTGTATTATTTTCTTATTAATGCAGAATTTAGCACTAAATATATCAGAAACTGTTTCCTTTTTTCAGCTCTTCTTGGAGGCTTCTGGGCTGCTTGTTCATCAACAACAAACATCCCAGAGCCCCGAACTCATAATTAGAGCTGGGTGAATTATTCATCCCAAACCATACTCACTGTGAATTTATGCTCTCCCTTTCCTACAGGAACACTGGTTGTAATGATGGTTCCTGAGTGGGACAGCTGCTGCTTTCCAAGGGTTCTCGGTTTCTGGGTTACAGTCCATGAATTCTGTATTCTGAGCCTTTTGTTTTGGGATGGGGGACTCCTCGGGAACAGCACCGAGGAGTTACTCCTCATTATTTTGCCTGGGAACCCTGAAGCAAAGGAGAGGTTTCTGAAGCTGTGACCTCTCTCTACAGGCAAATATCTTATTCCAGAACAACTCCCAACCAACCACACACTTCTGTGTTTCACTGGTACTATTTTATTCTGGCCAGCTGAGCCTCAGGGATATTATTCATTGTAACCTTAGCACCTCCTTGGGAGGTAAGCAACGTGGGGGTTTTTTTTGGCTGTGGCTTCCAGAGTGTTTGTGAAGCCATCTGAACTGGTCTGCCCTGAGCTGGAGGTGTTGATGTGGTCTGGCAGATTGCCTGCTGAGCCCCGTGGGGTGGCTTTCCCTGGATCAACTCACTCGTGGACATTGTTTGTCATGATTTATTTACCCCTGGAGGGCAGAGTGGCTTCCCTCAGCCACCCACCCCTCCCCAGTGAAGTGGGCTGGAGAATCACCAGGGTAGGAGTGAGAAAGCTCTTGGGCTGAGATAAAGATGCTTTAACAAGTAAAGCAAAATGGATCTCCTGTGATCTTACAGAGAGGTTCTGATTTCGGCTGATACCTCTACATAAAGACAATAAGGGGAATCTTGATAATCCCCAAATCACAGCCATCTGCCCCCGGGCTCACAGTGACTCTGGGGAGCCCAGTCTGCCCCCAGGGTTTGGGGAAACTGTGGATGGCACAAAGCAAAAACCCCGTGGGAGAGATGGGAGGGAAATGGCACAATGAAAGCAGCACTAAATGGCTTCAGATCCCCGCAGGGATTTCAAAGGAGGCAAAATATCTCAGCAAATAACCCTCTCTGGACACATTACTGCTAAAACTGCTGTAAAAGGTACAGGGCAGTACGTCTCTACTTAGGGTGGGTTTTGGTGTTTGTGGGTTTTTTATTTTTCTGTTATTTTTGGTTGGTTGTTTTTTTGTTCTTGGTTTTTGTGCGGTTTTATTGATCTTTCCTGAATTTTTTTATGTGTGTGTTTGTTTTTCGTGGGTTTTTATTCGGGTTTTCTGTTTGTTTGTTTTTTCTTCATTAAAGACACGCCTCAGTGTCTCTACCTGCACTCTGTGAAGTCAGCAAAGTCCCTTATGTGTCAGAATTCGAGTAAAATCATCTGTCTTCCGAACTCTTTTTCTCTTCAGATTCTCTCCTTCCCTCCTTCACCCCAACTCCTTCCTTTGCCTTAAGACAAAATCCTCCCAAGTGCTGAGGGAACTGTATTTCCTCAGAAATTAAAGATTTTTCTTGGTTCTTGCCTCTGTTTTCTTTCTGAAACCACTTAAAATAAATATTTTATTTGAAATGAGGAGCAAGAAACGGGAAGAGTCTGACCCAGTTTTCCTCTCATCATGATGAGATATTTTCAAGAGGATTTCCTCAGATGTCCTTCCCAATATTCCCCTTTCCTTCCCACGGTCTCTTTTGTTTTAATATTCATGAGGAACCTGGAGCTGGGTGAGATGCAGCTGTGGCACTTCAGGAGATGATCCGAACCCAGCGTGGGGAAGTGTGTTCTTTCAGAGAGCAGAAACAGAGGATGTGTGTGGGAGAATTAAATGAGTGTTTTAGAGACAGTAAAAGCTTGTATTTCTAGAAAAACAAAAAAAATAGATATTATGAAGTAGAATACTTACAATTCAGATTCCCCCCCCCCCCCCCTGCAGTTCTGCTCTGGAAGTTTTGAGATTTTACTGAAATAATTCTGGTTTGTTTTTTTTTTAATCTTTTTTAAGTGGAAGTTGAAGTTTGAAACAGAGTTAGTAAAGGCACATTTCCATTTTAACTGAGGTCTAGTGATTTCAACCATCTCTCAATTAAATCCAGGCATCCACCTGACCAAATGCCCCCTTATCCACAGGACAATTGCACTGGTCTATGGACAGGCATTGCATTTGTTTCTCACGTGGATTTTATCTTCTTAGGATCCAAATCTGAAAGCATTGAAGTTATCTACGAAACACTAAATTCTTCCTGTGGAGCAGTGGTGCCATTGACAGTAATTCTGCTCATCGTTACCTAAATGGCTTTTTATTTCTTTCAGGTTTGTTAAAATCTTAAGGATATTGTAAATTGCCTTATCTCAGTCTAAGTCACAAGTGATAAAAGGAGCTGGGGATCCAAACCTCTTAAAGCAGTTTATCTTCTGCCATAACAGGTACAATAACATTTAAGTGATTGACATTTTCATGTTTGACTGATGACCTACACCTTGTTTTATTTTATTTTATTTTATACAGTAGTTACTGTATTAAAGACCCAAAATATTGTTCTCTTTTTCACTTCTTCCCCTTCCCTCCTGCCTTTATCAGTCAGGTTTTCTACCTCCTCAACAACAGGTGACTTCATCCCTCCCTCTGGGGAACAGGGAACAGGGAAAGTCACTTGTTTTTCACCTCAGCAGAAAACAGACAATATTTCTGATAACATGTAGAATTTGGATTTAATTTAATTTTTCTCCTTCACAGGAACATAAATGAAAATAACTTACTGACTGACTTAATTTGCTAACTCAGGGCCTGGCCTTGAAAATAATCACCTAAGCGTTGCCTTGGGAGGTTTGCTTTAAAATGCAAGCAAAAGGGACGTGATGTCAGGGTTTTGTTGCTCTCCTAGAGCTTCCCCACCTCTCAGTGTTTCCACCAGGGAAAGGCTCTCTCCTGCAGGCTCAGTACTCACATCAGAAATGGGATGTGCTGACAAACAGAGCATCTCTCCAGGCAGTGAGAAGCTCTGTTCCAAGCCAGCAGCATTTGGGACTTTGTGGGTTTTTTCTCCTTTTAAACACAGCGACTGAAATTTGCTGTATTGCTGAGGGAAATGTGAGAGGTGGCCCATGTGTTGGCATTTCTGCTGTGTGAAGGATCAGCTCTCAGCCCACTGTCTGTGCCAGACTATCATCAGCACGTGGAGAAGTGGGCATGAGAGTTAACAAGGCTGATTCTGTCACTGAGACTGTATTTACACTTAATAAATCCAAGTTCTTTGCTGAAGAGGAGATTTCTGAGCCTCCTGTAAGTAAAGCACTGCTGGAACTGTCAGCTTCTGATCACTGGTGTGCAGTGAAACCTGTTTGTTTTTCAGCTGCAGCATTCTCTGGAGCTCGATTGATTGTGATGTTGTGCTTTGCTGCCTGAGGGTGGATGGATGGATGGATGGATGGATGGATGGATGGATGGATGGATGGATGGATGGATGGATGGGCTCCATCCTCCCAGATGGAAACCTGATCCCCTTTCTTGATGGAGCACTGGGCACATCGTGGCATTCGAAAAGAAAACGTCATTTTGGTGCCTCCTGAAGGTGGGATGGGATGTGCTGCCTGCCCTGGCAGCTCTGAAAGGCTGAACTGCAGCAAAAGGGTTGGTTGATTCAGTGATCTCCTGGCTGCTCTTTGTTGCAATTGCCACCTTGACTGGCTTGGTTTTCCCCTTGGTGGAATTTCGGGAATTGCACAGTTGCACATGGAATTGGCCTGTGTAAAGGAAACTGGGAGTGATCCTGAAGTTGAGATGGGGAGGGAAATGGGATGTGGTTGTTGTTAGCACCCAGTGGAGGGTCCAGGGGAACGTGTCCCTCTGTGTGCACTCGATTCTAGGAGAAATAAACCAAGGGCTTGGGTGAATTGTGAAACACAAGCTGGAAAATGCTGGCTTTGGCTACACAGGGTGAGTTAAAAAGTTTAGCTCCATCTCACATAAAGCTTGCACTGTCTGCACTACCCTCAATAACCTTGCTAGAGTGATGTTTTGGGTTTTTTTAACCTTCTGACTATAAAAGCCTTTCCAAGATATAAAACAAACACCAGAAATAGCCTTCACTGCATTTTTCAAAGGTTATTTTGTGGTACACTTTTTTTGCCTGGGTTTCCTTGCAGCAGCTGAATTCTCGTGTATTTTCAAGCTGTCCTGTGGCCTCTTTGGCTGCTGTGGGTCACCTGTTTGCCTCCAAATTGAAGTTCTTCCCATGTTGTGATGCAGAGGAGGAAACAGGGCAAAGTGTCAGTCAATTGGACAAATTGTTGTTGGCTCAGCTCCAGGCTGTGAAGAGCCAAGCAGGCTGATGGCATTCAGTCTGAGACAGTAATCCCTACAAACATATAAATATATATATATATATATAAGCAAAACGAAAATGACACCTGGAAAGTACTTTATTGTTACAAAATAATGTGCAAGCTGTTTAGTGTTGATAAGTTTTCATATCTGATTTTTCTGGAGTTCCAAGCAGAGTGATGTTTTATAAAAATCATACCAGGCCCCTGGACATTATAAACATGTAAAAAAAAATGGGCTGATGCCAGAGTTGCATTAACCAAATAATTCAGAATGGAAAAGCTACATTTCCACTGAACTCTCTTTTTACAGGTCTGGTCCACTTTGGTAGAAAGAGGAAAAGTTAAAGGAGATGATCAGAAACAGTTGACAGCTGGCTGAATGTTATGCTGATCTTGAACCTAGACTGACATTTAGAAACAGTGTTAATAACCAGAGAACAGCATAATTTCAAATATTAAATATTAATTAAAGTGTTCCAGGGCTGAAAATGTTTCACTAGTTTTGTTTGATTCAGTTCTAACAGCATTAACAGCCTTTTCTGTTTAATCCTGGTTCTATTACTGTGTCTTTCTTGTATCCAAAAGAAGACACCGATATTTTATCTCACTTTTTTCATCAACAGGAAAAAATATAGCAAAGAAAACGAGTGTTTCCCTCAGAATAAGACTCGGAATCCCTCAAAATATGACCCTGAGAATGTAGGAAGGCTCTTGAGTCCCTATTTTAAAGGAAACACATCGTTTTAACCTTACCCACTGTAACAGCTTTATTCCCAGGAGCACTAACTTCAAGAGACTAAGAAAAAAACAACCATGAGAATTTAAAGAAGTAGGAGAGGAAACATCTCCTGTCCAAAATATCCACAGTGAGTACAAGGGGGGATGTTCTGAGTGTTGCATTTCACTGGGGAAGGCAGGACTGGGAATGTAGTTTGGAATGTATTTACTCTTTTAAGGCAGAGCTGACAAAAAGAGGCTGAGATGGTGGGTCTAGTAATGCTCATTTATAGCTGTTTTTAAACGTCTGCCACAGTTGTACTCTAATATCACACAGTATTTGCCTGATCAGTTGAATGATGAATTTATTCATAACCTTTATTCCAGCCTGTTTCTGAAATGAGCTGCCTTTGGGCTGGTAAATGATGATCCCCACCAGCAGAGCACCCAGCAGGAGGTCAGTTGGTTCTCCTTTGACCACTTTCTCTTGGTATTTTTTTCTTTGTTTTGTCGAGAGTGCAGAAAAGAAACATTTCCAATGGAGCTAATTTGGTGTTTCTGGAAGGGCAGCCTGTTGTGAGATGTTTTGATTACAGGGCAGAGCAGCCTCTACAAGGAGCTGTTTGACTCAGTACAGCTTCTTAACTCCCAACAGGGGGAAAAATTACAAAATGACTGCTCAAGTGAGTCCAACAAGAACAAGGAAGATAATGTTAACAAGCCCTGGGAGACAGAGCATGAGCTGGAATTCCCATGTCAGAGCATGTGCATAACACACAACTTGAGCATTACTGAGCTTCTGGGCAAGCCCTGAAAAGGTACTCGTGGTTTGGTTTTTGGGGTGGGATTTTTGTTGTCTTCTTTTCCTTTTTTTTTCTTTTTTTTTTTTTTTTTTTTTTTTTTTTTGGGGGGGGGTGTTTTGGGGGGTTTTGTACATTTTTGTTTGGTTTTGGCGGTTTTTGTTTATTTGTGAGGATTTTTTGGATTTTTTTATTTCCTTTTTTAAATTACACAAACATGATGCAGTTCTCCTGCTGCTGCTGAATTTGTGCAGGGGTACACTCTCCCCCTAAGAAGTGTTGCTTTGTTAGAATTATCAAGTAAGTGACAGCTGTGAAGATGAACAGGGGACACCAGATATTTATGAATGTTTCCTTGTGGACTTCTGCTTGTTCCTTCCATCATCTTCCATTCCATCCCAGTGAATTAGAGGCCACTGTCTTCTTGGCACCCTCCCTTCACATAATTAACCTTAAATTGGTGCGTCTGGCCTTTGTTTTCTGTTCCACAAAAAGCATCTCTGTCTTGCTGGGGAGTATTGAAGAGGCAAAGCAAATGTCTCATTTGCTTCAGAGGAAGAGATGCAGGGCTGGCTGAATAATTCCCCTTTTCCAAATATTTCAGTCATGCTGGTAGGAACAGGGCTGAAAGTTGGATGATTTCTTGGAATGTGATTTGAGTTCTTCTTTGGGTTTTGACTTACAGTCATCAGCTCAAAAAATGAAACCTAAGAAAATGCAGCTACCAACTTATTTCCAGATTACTGTGCAGGCTGAAGAGAAATAGAGACATGAGAGCATGTAGCAAATAAAATAATATTTTATTCTGTGGTATTGCTAAAAGGAGAGAATAGGAGGAGTTCTGGACAAAGGTTGTTTCAGCTCACTTAAATGTAAGTAGCTACAATACCTCATGGAGTGTGTGTAACTTCAGACATTGAGAGTTAAAACATATTTATCCACTTAAAATACAGCTTTTTAAAAAGAATCATACCTCCATCAGCTCTCCTGTATTTCCTCTTTCAGGCTGAAAGTGGAAGAGAAACAGACTTCCAGCTTTGCAGGATTTTAGAAAAAAAACCCAAACAAACTGACTAAAATAACCCAAAGACCCCCTCAAAACCCCAATTAGCAATTGCTGACTCAGCATTCAGATAATATTCCTGGGTATTCAGAAGGGTCATCCTGGCTCAGAAAAACAGTCCTTCTGTGTCAGGATTCTGTTTCTGACAGGTAGAAAACAGAAGCCAAGGGAAGAATATAAGAATGGGACTAATAAGAGGTGTTACTGGGGTGTTGCTGTGTGTGGAGCAGAGTCCAGAGTCCCCAAGTCCCCACCAGCTTCATTTTGGGCAGAAAATGATTTATATATAAAATTCTTTATAAATTACAGAATTATTTATAAATCCATTTGACTTATGGCAGTGTATATATAAATATGTGCATTTGTGTATATGTTTATAATTATTTCTAGGTCTTAAAAAAAAAAGATAAGAAGCCCCATCTTTTAGTCACATTATTCTTTGTGTTTCTTGCAAATTTTCTCTTAACTCTGCTTCCTTGCACTAAAGCACTATTGCAATATTCCTCTGGGGTTCTCTTTTCCACCTCTCAAAATATTCAAGGTAGAGAGCGGGGAGAAGGAAGGGAGAGTTGCTGAGGAGAAGGAGGAACCCTCAGCAAGTCGATTCCCCTTTCCATTTAATCTTTTCTGTTGTGTGAAGAGTGTCTGTGTTGCACAGTAAAACAACATTTGGGTCACAGATTGCTCTTTATTCCGTGGATTTTTCCAGCAAGAGAGTTCTCACTGCCAGTGCATCTCATGCAGGATGACTGCTGTGAAATTCGACTTTTCAGGCACTGTGAGCATTACAAATATTTTTAAGGGGTTTTTGTTTTGGTTTGGTTGTTTGTTTTTTTTTAAAGGTAATTGCTGTTTGATCGAATCTGATCTCAGGCTGCCCCTTGGAAATTGTAGTTCAGTTTTTTATTTCATTTCTTAGCTGTTTGGTTGGTTTTCTCTTTCCTCATGGGTAAAAATAGCCCCCTTAAGATAAAATGAGGATGTAAACAAAGTCCACTGGATATTCCAAATGTTATTTCCTGCTTACCATTTACATTAGATTTTTTTTTTTTTGGTGTAATGGGAAAAATGTTAAAGCATAGAGGCAAAAAATTAAATATATGAGAAAAAGCCACATAGAGGATTCATACATGGAAAGTCTTACACAGCATTCTAACATGCACAGCTGTGGACTTATGATCAATAAAAATCCCTTTTCAAAGTATCTGAAGTTGGTAATACCACCCAAATCAGAGAGGAACAACCCAGATCTACATGAACCTGATAAATGCTGCAATTCTGTATTGATCCTCCCAGCAGGCCTTTCCCACGTTGTTAATGGCTGTGGTTGAGAGAGGTTTAACTCACAATTTCTGGTCAGCTGTGGTTTCTCTGGAGCTGATTGACTCTTGCCTGTAATTATGGTTTACATCCTTCTTTCCCACCCCTGGCTGAACACAGGATGCTGATCAGTGTTTTGTGTTTTGTGAGAGAATCACACAATAAGAATCTCGATGTAGATGGGCCTTTTCAGAAGAGTCATTTCCTGGGAACAAGGTTGTAGATCTATAAAATGTGAGACACAATAACTTTCTCTAAAAAAGGATTGAAAAAAAAAAGAAAATAGCAAGAGTAAAGAAACATTTAAGAGCTTAATTTCAGGGATACTGGAGAGTTAAGGAACAGGATGAAACAGCAGGAACTCCAGAATTCATGAGTCATTCTTTTATTTTTTTTCACTTGAGAGGGTCCTTATGACAAAAATAATTGCAAAGAAGTACACAAGCACAGGAGTCAATAGTCTGCACTAACAGTACTGTCACAGATGTAGTTTTCATGACAGAAATTAATCAAAAGACTGCGTGGAAACGGCAAAGAGTAGGGAAAAAAATCCATTCTGAATGGAGGAATGAGATGAAATTATAATGCACTTCATATCACTGGTTGTTAGACCTTGGTGCTTATAAACCCATTACCTTGTTCTGCAGCAAAAACTTCCCAAAGGACAACACAGATTTTGTATTTGTTTGGTAGAGATTTCACCTAAAAGGCTTTGATAAAATTAAGAAATATGTTGGATAAAGTTTATTACTTAATGTTTTCAATTACAGTTTTATCACCTTTTGGCTTGAAAATGTTAAGTAAGAGCAAGAGAGTCACAAATTCAAATACTTACAGTTTAAATTGTCAAAAAAGTTATATAAAAGAAACTTTCATCATCTTTACTTATTTACAAAGCCATATAAATGTGATGTGCTGTGTAAAATTTGGAAACTCTTTGCCACCTGCTGATCTAAGACTGGAACTGCTTTGAGATGCATTCTCAGAAAATGAAGAATTCATTCCACTTGTGCTGCATCTGCCTTATACAGCTGAAGGGAGAGTCTTTTAGGTAAATTATTATTTGTATTAGGATCATATTTGGACCTGGTGTGTCTGCTTCATCTCTGTAAATGACACAGAACGTGTAACAATCCATCTCCTCAGCTACAGGGGAGAATATCACCTTACCAGATACAGCAGGACAGCCCAGCATGGAACAGGAACAGGAGATCAGGGAACAGGGGGGTGACACACAGGAGAGAACAGCAACTACTGTACAAATACCTAAATCCTTTTATTTTGTGAGCTGTTCGTGCCTGTGTATTTTGCTCTCAGTAGCAATATCCCTTGAGATCAATATTTAGTACTTAATTAACCAAAGACTGAGGTACAGCTCTGTCATCCCCCAGCTTTGATGTCCCCACAGTGACAGTCTGGTGAAATGTGCATTGATTTCCGCGGGGCAGACCTGCAATTGTCTGCAGTGATGATTCTTTTCAGAGGAAGCTGTTGGGAAGCTGCTTTGGTTCCCTTTCTGAGGTGCGGGTTCAATCCCATCCATCTTCTGGCAGGGCCTGGAACTGCCAGCACTCGAAGTTGTGATGCATTGACCCTTCATCCCCTCAGCAATTGCTGCAGAAAAGATTGCAGGAGGTTTCGTGGGTTCAGCTTGTTGCAGGTTAAAGATCAGTGCTGGATGAAGATACAAGGCAGGGAGAGCAGCTCCTCTTCTTTTCCCTTTCATTTTAAAAGGGGGTTGTCTGCAAGTAAATTGTTGGGCTTATCTGAGAGCCTGCAGCACAGTGGAGCAGAATTGCAGAATCCCCTAAGGAGTGGAGAGCTCATTTGATAGGTTGGTTTCTGGAGGTTTTTTATATGAACTGAACTGAATTCTCTGTCTTATCTGTAGCTGTGATTCACCTTTCCAACAAACACAGTTGTTTGGGGGCTTTTTTGTTGTTTGGTTTGGGTTTTTTCCCCCCATACACAATACCTACCTTGCTCATTTTCAATCCTTTGCAAAGTTAAAAGCTTTATGTGTGTTTTTGTTCTAAAACAGGAGCTCCAATTCCTGCATGTGGCCCTTCTTTTTGTCTCTGACATAATTTTTCTTACATTACTTCCTCATAAACTCCTTCAGATACATCCTAACCTGTTTTTATTCCTAGCTCAGGTTTAAAACTGGTCCAACAATTGTAGCTCTAGTGGGCAAAGCACAAACTTCTCCTCAAACACTGTAAGAATGCATCCCACTATTTCTATAAAAGTAGGAAATCAAATTTCATTTTTTTTGCATTTTTTTCCCAGATTTATATTGAATAGAGTTGGATTCTCTGAGGGTAAATTATAGACCTGTCTTTTGGGTGATTTTACTTCACAAAATTTTCTCTCATTTCTAGCTCTCTGATTTAGTACATGTAAGATCTAATTGCAAAGTTAGAGGGCTTAGGGGTAATAAAGAGATGACTGAGAGCAGTTTTCTGTCTCTCCAGGTGTGCGTGGGTGTTTAAGGCTGGACAATGACAAGAGCAGGGTGTTGTTACAGCTGGGACATTCGTGTGAAAATGTCACTGCTTCTGCTCAAAACCACTGCATTTGCAAGTTTTTGACTCAGCAAGGTACAGTAGTAGGAGCTCTGGAGTGATTTTTTCTTCTCTTTAGTAAAACTAAACCAAGGTCTTGCAGGAGAAGCACAAATCACTTCCCTCACCCCCAACTGCATCGTCCTTCAGTCTGTGTTGATTTGGATGCCTTAACAAATAATATTCAAGTTTTAAACTGTTTTATTTGGGTATCTTCTGCCTTTTAAGGTATCTCAACAGTGTTTTTCAAACAAAAGCAAAATTGTAATTAACAATAATAACAGCACTTTAGAAGTCAAGCTGTTGTTTCACTTCATTTTATCCATTTAAAAATGTTATGTCCAGCATTGGATACACTTGTTTAATGAAGTTTTGATCTCTTTTTAAGAACATCTCACTATTGCAATATGAAGTGCCTTGTGGTGTTGCTGCATTATCCAGATTTTAAGCAGAACTTGAGCAGAATGCAATGGGATTTCTGTGTTAACTACTGTGACTGTTAATTTTGGTTCTCTCTTTTACCCTTTCTCGTCTGATATGCCCTAGCATCTTTAATTTCTTTTTGTTTTAGTGCTTAGATATCTCTGTCATTCCTTCCTTTCTACAGTGTTCTTTGGGTTGTAAAAGGAAGTTGTGCTTTTGGACTTCCCTTCCTTGCACACTGAGTCTGTGGCAGAGCTCAAATGTCACTGGGGTGCAACAAATAGGGTATTTTATTAAGAACAAAAATACTAAACAAGAGCACTGTTCTGCACTTATGACGAGGAGTTTCTCCAAGAGCAGCACTTGCCCTCAGATTGCTCTTGCATCTCAAACTGTTAAGTTAAGCAAACTGTTAACAAGGTGGTTTTAGGTTTTAGTAATTTAGGAATTGTGTCTCCTGACAGCATAGAAAAGGGGCCTGTAAGCTGACTGATTGTAAACACCCTGGCAAGTATTTCAGTGGCCCTTGCTGCTGTTAATAAGCCTGGATGTCTTTGAGAATGATTGGAACTTCGGTACCATCCTGACACCTCTCAGATGAGAGAGAAATTGCAACCATAGCAATTCCACTTTCATCAGAGTGGAAAACCTGATTTATTTGTTAACCTAAACAAGGTTTCTTTTCAGATTTCCTTAGAAAGGAAGTCAATATCCTTTCCCAGTGCTTAATCCATTTCCTATTGGAAGCATTACACTACGTTAGCTTTGCACAAATCACGTTGTGCTTTTGGTAGAAAAGAGTTTATGTGGTTACTGTGAGAAACAGAAATGCAAACAAGAGTCTTTGTTTTGCTGATGGTTATTAATTCCTGTGCCTTTCAGTGGGATAGCTGGAGAACTGGGTTAAGCTTCTGGGCATGAGCACACTAGGTTTCTGTATTTATGCTGTATAATCTATATTTTCCCTTTCTTTTTAATCTTTGTTTACTTGCCAGGCTTTCCTTTGTGGCCTCCTTTTTACTGCTGCACTCTGGGCTCTGCTCTCTCCTGTTGTTTGCTGGAGCTTAAACATGAAGGGACAGTGAAATGGACATTTTAATCAATTAACTGTAGCCTGATCAAAGATTCATTCTTCCTTATTGTTGTTGTTGAAAGTGGTTTTTATTTGATTCATTCTTCCTTGTTGTTGTTGTTGTTGTTGAAAGTGGTTTTTATTTGCAACAGCACCAGTCGGGCTTTTGATTCTCATGGTGTGACACAGTCACTCTCTTGCCTGGAATAGCAAGCTGGGAGTCTAAAAACTGCTTTAATCAGGGCCTTGCTTTAATCCCAGATGGTGTCAGAGTTGTGAGCAGGAGCTCAGCTCTCCTCGGGGGCTGGAGCTGAAGGCAGGAGGGGACTGTGCTGGCAGAGCAAAACACACACCGAGCCAAGGACACAAAGGAAGGGCTTGAATATCTACACATTTTCTCTTTACTCAGTTCCTTTTGCTTTCCCAGGCCATTCTCAGCCTCCATTCTTGTCAAGGGTTTATTTATCCCCTCTGGTGGAGGTAACCATCAATTAGAGAGAGGAACAAAAGAGGCGTTTGTTCACATGAGGTCAGTATGACCTGTTTGTGGTTGCTTAAGACTTGGCATTTTAAAGTTCTGGGGTAATTTCTTTTCAGTGTTTGTTTGTTTGTTTCTTCATTTTAAGGGTGCAGTTTCTCTCTGTTTCCTTTCCTACCTTTGAGTGTTAAGCACAACAAATAAAGGAAAATGTGCATCCTGTAGCCCACCCAAACATTTGCGCTGGCAAATTTTGCTGGCTTTTGAAAATGTCTGTGAATTTGTAACTTGCAGAAGGGACGTGAGGTCTTGGAATAAATACATCTTCAGATCACATACCTTTAAAAACCTGAGTATGGATGATTTGCACAGGTTCTGGAAAAAGTACTGCTCTCATGTCACTTGGAGAGCCTTTTGTATGTAATGGCTCCACCCCTGTGTTCTGATGGTATTTAGGAAACTTGACCTGCACATGCAGCATTAGTGATAACCACATATGCATTGTGAACTCTAATTTTGGGAGACAAAAAATTCATTTTCTCTTCAGATTTCTACATTTATGTAAATGCACGTGAGTAAGAAACGTGTCTGTTTTGTTTTCTGGATGTTTTTTTCAAATCTCTCTTCCCCAGTGGCAATGGTTAATGAAAAAGATTATTTTATTAATTAAACATTCAAAACAATGCAGTTTATTGCTGGCAGCCACTTGTTTGGAATAATCTTCCACGCATCATAACTTTCCATCTTTGTATTTAATTGCTTTTTCCCCCTCCTCCTTCTCTTCCTCTGCAGCATCCTTCGAAAAATCTCTCCTGACCTTTCATGCTGCTTTTGCATTTAATGTAATTTCAGTTAAGAAATGCTTAATTACTAAAATCATCACTTCTGCTTTTAATCTGTTTACGTCCTTCTGCCTGGCTCTTGTTCTCCCGGTGTAATTTCTGATGATGGACACGATGCCTGTGTTAAGGGAGCAAATGATCTCTCCCAGCTCTTACTGGGACTGTTTCACAGCTCACCCTTCAGTCCAACAGGAGTTTCAGTGAAGCACCGACCGAGACAAATCCATTTGATGTAAGAGAGGTGTCAGGTTTGGGGTCCTGGAGGTTTAAATATCGGTCAGATAAGAGAGAACTTCCCTGCCTTCAGGTGAATGGCCCCTTTTGAAGCCCCAGGGAAGATTACACCTTGCTATCCGGAGAGGCCTTGAGCATGGATGTGATAAACCTGCAGGGAACAGCAGTGGATGAACACTTGGGAGAGCAGTGACCCACGTGGAGCCTGATCTGAACCCTCTGCAGAGAATCTTTCTCCAGCCCCCCAAATGCAAGGGGCTGGAAACACAACGGCTGGGACCAACCCCCCGTGCCTCTGAACCCTCTCCTGGGAACAGACTCCCCTCAGATTTACAGCTCTGTCACTGCCAGCACAAAGTGCCTCCCTGACATTCATGTGCTGGTGACAGAGGAGCTCAGAGAGTCAGGTCTGTCAGACCAGAGAGATGTAAAAGAGATGGATTAGATATGACACAGTTGCCATACCTGAAATAAGGCAGGAGTAAATTGCACTTCTCTGAATTTACTGTGGCCACACATGTGACTGAGTGCCACTCAGCCTAAACAGTCAAAGCTAAATCAGGTTTCCAATTTTGCCATTTTTTAAATCTTCCTGAATGATCAGATACTGATATTTTGTCTTGCAAAACTAGTCACAGGCAACTGAAGATATACATAAACTGGCTATAACTAAAAACCAGTGGCAGAAAAATCCCTAAATAGAAAATGGAAAAAGGGTGAGAAAACTGAGATTGCTTCCTCTCTCTCTGCTTGTCTGCTCAAGAGCTCTGCTGATCCCACCAACACTAGTTATCAGCCTTTAGGAATCGCCAGTGTAATGCTTTTTGTGTGCACCCATTTGCAGAGGCAAGGAAATGAGCTTCTCAGAGTTAGACATCTCTGTTTACACATCTGCTATCTCTGCTAGTTCTTCCTTCTTTTGTTTTTTTTTTTAAAGTCAGCTTGGTGTTTCTGCCGTGAGTTTATTGAGAACCTAATATGTTATATTCACAGATTTTTGGCCCCAAGATGACTACATTTTACAGAAGTTAAAAAGAAGCACGTTTACAGACCCGGCCTTCGAAACCCTCAAACTCCCAAACATCAGAAGGCCTCTGACTCAGTGGGTTTTCTGCAGCTGTAGGTATGTCATCTTCATTTTCCCGTCTCTTTGCTGGGAAAGCGAGGGGTTTGTGGCAGTCTGAGAGAGGGGACCCATCCTGAATAACCACAGAAAGAAAGGGGGAAACTTGGGCTGCTCTTCCCCTCCTCTGTTTGGCAATCACTGCTCTAACCCTGGTGTTGAGACACTGTGGTGAATGTTTTAATCAGCTTTAGCTCATTGATCACCCCTTGGCTACAGCTACAGAGCAGTGGAGCAGGGAAATTCGGGTCCTTCAGGGAAGAGGATTCTTTACACCCCTTGCCAAGGCTGTGGCTAAATGTGACAAATTAGTTCTCAGCTTTGTAGTTCATTTACAGGTTTGCTTAATCACAGACAGAATTGTTGAGAGGTTTTTATTTACTCCCACTTGGGTTACAATGTAAATAGGTAAAATTGCTTCTATTATGTTCTGCTTGCCAAGGTTATTCTCTCACACTGAAAAAAAGATAAACGTTTGAAAATAAAGTTTGTCAGGACCCAAAATAAATTAGCTGGCCTTATCAAAAAGAGAAGTGATGATCCCCCTGTGAAGTTATTACCTTCCTGTAATTTAGCTTGTAGAATGTATTTTCATAAAGTGTGGTGCTGCTGAACATGCAGCACAGCCAGTGACTGCACCAAGGGACAATTCTATCTCCATGTCCAGTCAAGCCATTAAATGTAGTCCTTTAGTGTATACAAAGCACTGTGCCGATTGTGAGTGGTGTGTTCAGTGGGAACTGCATTGAAGGGCTCCATTTGATGGGAAAATATTCTTGTTTATGGGTCATTTACGTAGTTAATGTAGGACTGGTCTGATTCTTGCAAGTCTCTTTCCATCATTCTTTTTGTGACTGGAGTTAACTCTACAAAAGAGAATATCTGGGGTTTTTTTTTGGTCATTTCCATCTGGTTTTACGTACTCCAAGTGATTTTTTACCTCCACAGACGAAATGTCAGAATCTGCTGAGTCCATCTAGCACACTGAGGTATTCAGTCTATTTTTTAGCCAAAAAATGTTATTGAGAAGCATGCAGTTCATGCAGATCATTTCAAACATGGTCAGTTTAGATTCACTTGTCCATCCTTGCCGAGTGGCTTATGGTTTTTTATGATTAAAATTATGAGTATTCCACACAAGACAGGTAAGCCCTTGCACCAGCGGTTAGTTGTTCAGTTTGCTGGCTCTCAGCCTGATTTTCATATAGGATTTGTTTTGTAGTGAAGAATTTAAATTAGACATGCAATGCACACTCTGTATGTTCAGTTGACTATGTAGGTAACAAATGGGGCTATAAACTCCCTGGTGTGTTTAAATAAACTTGTCCTTTGTCCAGTGTTGTCAAAAGGGAGAACACTTCCACAGAAAAAAAAAGAAAAAAAAGAGGCCACTGTATCACTTAGCAGGATTTCCCAAGCTTCTGCAAATCCAGGACACCCAATTTGTTAGCTAAGGACTCATATTCTTTTAAAGATTTACAGTGATTTATTTTCGGTGTCAGTGACAGCATCATCATTACTGTGAGATCCAACTGTACCAAATGTTACTTTAATAAATCATCAGCCCTGAAAATCAATACTCCAATGAATTGAATCAAATGAAACTCTTTCTGTTGCACAGTTTCGCTCACAAAGTCAAAACCTGCGCTGTCCAAGTTCATAAAATTTCCATCAGCTGGTTAGGCCAGAGCCATCAGACACAGTTCCCCAGGCTCAGTGTCAAACAAACCTTATCTGCTGATGGATTTATTTTCTGTGTGTCAGCCCAGCAGTGTGTCTGTGATGTTATATTATGGCATTTGCTTCCTCTGAAGTGACATGAACTGCTGCTTTATTTCAACTCCTGAAAAGACA
>NW_020957058.1:0-3369 GCF_003031625.1 Empidonax traillii | reverse complement strand
TCCAAGTTCATAAAATTTCCATCAGCTGGTTAGGCCAGAGCCATCAGACACAGTTCCCCAGGCTCAGTGTCAAACAAACCTTATCTGCTGATGGATTTATTTTCTGTGTGTCAGCCCAGCAGTGTGTCTGTGATGTTATATTATGGCATTTGCTTCCTCTGAAGTGACATGAACTGCTGCTTTATTTCAACTCCTGAAAAGACACTGAAGGTTAGGTCTGACCTGCCTTTTTCTCCTTGTGGAGTCCTGGCTTTCCATCCTGAAGAACCTGTCTCCTCCTCCTCTACCTCCTTTTAAATCTCCTCTTGCAGAAAAAACATCAGCTCTATTTGTTTAGTTTGGTTTGGTTTGTTTGTTTTTTTTTCCAAGTTTGCTTATTGGTCAAGTGCATGGCACAAAATGAAATATCTCTGTCTGTGGGGACGTGTTTGTCATCTGTGTCAGGATGTTTATGTTGACATCTTTGAGTTGTTGGTAGAATTTTTTGGTGTTCCCTACATTTGCCTGCACCACTGGTGGAACATTTCTGTGTGCACTGGATTTATTGCTGCTGTCTGGAAGTCTGGTGGAATTGGTGGTACTTTCTCCTCATGCTGGCATTACTTCCTACTAGTGGTAGGAAAAAAACCTCCTGTGACTGAGAAACTTACACATTTGTACACCTTCTGTCACATATATAATATATATATAATATAATGTTAATTGATCTAATAATCCAGAGTCCTACATTGTCTGATTGCTTATGTCTTATTATTTATGAAATTTATGAAATTTAATGCTGGCTAGTCCAAGTCTAGCACTAAGGCTGAATGCAGATAAAATACCTATACCAGAATGAAAGCAGATTACTTCTCCAATAAGAGAATGGAGTGTCTTTTCCTGCTTTCCATCATTATTAAATGCAATCTAAATCTTTGTGTGTGTATATATATTATATATACTGCCTTATATATTATATATTAGTTTGGATATTTTATGTAGCATATATAATATGTATTTATACATATATACATAAATCTCCATGTCTTCCTCTTTTCTTATATCAAAATGTTCAATTTTCACCTACTATTGTTTTCAACAGGAGCATTTAACTGACCCTCAAGGTGAAGCCACAGGCAGCAAAGCTAATTGTTTTGTTCTCATGTTTTCAGCTTTCAAGCTTCAGTTTTAATTTGACAGGAAACACCAGCAATCTCGGGGAGCAGTTTGCACTAATTCAGCTGCAGTCAGAAATAGTTCCTTGGATGACTTCAATGCCTCTGTGCTCAAACAGCTGAAAGGAGGCTGATTTTGCCAGGTAAGGGTGATAACTTTATTGTAGGATCTTCTGCTTCCTTGTGTTCAGCTCTCATCTCTCGCAACATCCTTCAACGTGAAAGCCTGAAAGCCCTGGAGTCACCTGAGTGAGTTCAGTGCCCCTGGGGAGAGGAGGAGAAATCCTTCCCCCCTGTGCTGTGGTGGGGTTAATCACACACCACATTTGGGGCTTTCTTCTCTCCTCTGGGCTTTGCTGAACCGCAGCAGCGTCAAATGGTAAGTTCATATCCATTTTCCTAATTGCTGTGGCGTTTGGAATGGAATTGCATCCTTTCACGCTGCTCTCATTATCCTGCTCGCAGCTCGGAGCGTGAGTAAGCTCCTCCTGTCTCGCACACAGGTAGGGAGCAGCAAACCACCTCGATGCCAAAATGAGAATCAGATGGTCTGGTTTGTGTTTGTGTCACAGATTAAATCTCTGCTTGCCGGGACAGGGCTGCCTGGAGCATCTGCAAACTCCATGGGGCGGGTCCAGCTGCTCTTTGCTGCCTGCTCCCATCTCCAGCGCCTGGCTCTCCTGTCCTGGAGCGGGGAATTGTTCCTCTGTCCCTCCCACAGCCTGCTCCGATTGTCTTGGTGATGGAAAGAGCTGCCTCAGGGCTATAGGAACTTTAAAGGGATGCCATGAGTTGTTAGAGCCCTGCAGATTTATAGGGTTGTTGCTGGGCATCAGAAGTCTGGGAACTTAATGGAATTTGCCTCAGGCCTGTGTGGGTTTAAGGGCTCTGAAGGATTTGGGGATGTAAAAATGCTTTTAATAACTAGGTAACTCACCTTCAGATCTTACAGAAAAACCAACCTATTTAAAAATCACCATGCTGACCAACTATAATAGATTAAGACAAAATTAGAAATGCCTTCCCCAAGCTTTATTTGAAATGTGGCAGGTCACTCTCACCACATCTCCTAGCAAGATGTAGATTTATTCCATGGAATACAGAATCGTAGTCGAGGGTATGGAACTGGTTTATCTGTAACTGGACGAGAGTGATGCATATTAAAAATTGCTTTGGGAAAAATCCCGAGACCTTAAGAAGTTATACATGCTGTATTTACTCTGTTAAAGCAGTACCTGGAGTATTTATTCCAGCTCTGATATTCCCCAGGACACCAACTGATCACAGCTACTGTCCAGTGACCAGTCAGAGAAGAAATCACTGAATTATCCTTGGTGTTAATTGAATTTACAGGTTAGTTCAGCAGTTCAGCTCGAGCCAAGGAGATGAAAACCGTAAATTGCTGATGTGTCTGAGGACCGGGGTCCTCTTGCAAATCAGCACTTGACAGACATGTGATGCTGGAATAAGGCAGTGGCTCGGTGTGACTGCTGTGGGCACTGAATCCCAGTGGCACAAACACACATCACAGCTTCCTGCACTTCTTCAGCTGTGCTCCTGCTCCTGGAATCTTCCTGCGAGCACAGATTTGATTTAGAGAGCGAGTCATTATTCTAAAATGCCGTAAAGTTGGGGGCATGAAGGAGCAGAGGTCGTTTAGATGTCATTGGTTACATGCTATGAGTTACAGGATCATCCTTTGGCCATTCCAAACTGAACGAAGCAGTCCTGGCTCTTTCTTCCAGGTGTGTTGGGCAACAAATGCAATCAAAGGAAAGCAATAGCTGGTGATTAATTACGAGAATTGTGTTAAGGCTGCATCGATGAGGTGGTGTCTGGAAACTCAGTCAGAGCACTGAGCTTGATCACTCCGGGCAAACAAATGCAGGAACTGAGTTTCAGGGTTTGACAGCGCTGCTTTCATAGGTTTCTAAGGTAAAAGGTGTGATAGATGAAGACACCGGTTTTTATTCCAAGCAAATTAAAATTAAAATAAAAGGGGGGTACTAACAAAAGAACTATTTCTGTATATTTACTAACTTCTAGGCGTACCGTGGAGTCTGTAAGGTGAAGGGTCCTGTCTGGACCTAACACCAGGGAATCTTTTGCGGCCGGGAACAGGGAACAAATTATAAATGAAAATATATTTCTCTGTGCCATGTGGATACAGAGAGGCCCTCCAGGACTTGCAGCTGAGGATGATGCAAGACCCCCC
>NW_020957057.1:50144-54230 GCF_003031625.1 Empidonax traillii | reverse complement strand
GATCTGAGCACAACTTTGGAGAACAGAAAAGATGGCTCATCACTTTCACTGTGGTCCTCGGTTGTAAAGGCAAAATAAAAGGAGCTTGAATGAGGCTTGCCTTCTGTAACAGTATCTTAATACTGAGGAAAGATTAATTATTTCTCTCTCTGAAGAAAAAAAGAAAGCATTAAAAATGTGAATTCTGCTTAAAAAAAAACCTCAAAATATGTGAGATGACACTATATATGACACAAATGGAACACAAGCACCACAGAGGTGATTTTGTGAACTGTTTATTAGTAGAGCTGCAAAAGTATATTAACTCTCCACATTCCCATTAAAACAAGCATTTAGGAACTTCCCAGACTATTAATTGTTAGGAGGTGATACATATATAGTGAAGTAATTATCAAAATACCTATACACATTACATTTTAAAGTGAAAAAGGAGTTTTGGTCTGAACATAGGCCTTTGAAAATGTTGGTCTTATTACAGTACATTTTGCACCTTGATACCTCTTTTAGTGATGTAATATCGCACTAGAACACCACATTTAGCAGCAATTGTTTTAATGTATATTAAACCAATTTTTTGTTGCACAGCATGCCTTTCATTTATTATGCTACTTGTTTACTTTCACATTTCAGAGTTCAAGGTAAAAACCTAGTTTTCACCTAATTTCTATTTCCCCATCTGGGTGCAATACATTAACTTTACATCCAGCATGAGGGTGGGAGTAGAGAGGAAGGCAACTTTTTACAAGCCACTATCTTCATCTTCTTGTTTTCACTTTTTTAAAGAAACAGATGGGAGGGGGCTAAATTTGAGCTTGGTTTTATTTACCTGCTTCACTTTTTATGTAGATAAAATTGTATATAAATATTATCCTTCACTCTTGCACTTAAAAGGCTATTTAGATGAATTGGTGTTTATAGATATCTCTGAGAGGATTTTTTTTTAATGACAGAGCTCAGTGCTTTTATCTTTTCAGTAACTATCTGTTTGTCACCCACTGCTGGCATGTCTACCTTTTGTCTCTAACGTGTGAGATGTTAGATTTTTTCATCTTTATCTGAAATCATGATACACTGGACTAGTCTTTTGAGAATTCTTAATTCCGTTGTGCCACAAATTCCCCAGTGTACTAAACATGTGCAACTTTTTCTGGCTTCCACAGATGTCACTCACTGCAAAAAAAACCCCTGTATGGCAGGTCTTAAAGCTGTGAATTCTACTAAACTATGATGAATATTTAAACACGAGACCTCGTCAAGTCATCTCATATTTGAAGGCACCAATGGGCATCCTTTTATTGCACATCACTTTATTACCCATTATCCTATGGTCATTTATGTCCAGGCAGAATATAAAAGCTACAGTTCGGGTCCAATTACCATCTTCAATCAAATCTGCAGTCTGTTTACGCATAATGCAGGGCAAAGGGGAGCTGAGGCTACAATCTGACTACACAGAGGCTTCAGCAGCAAAGCTGGTTTCAACAGATTACCTTTTCTAAATGCTCTGCAACCAGGTCACTTAAAGCACTCCGATACAGTGTCATTTAAATCTACAACACACACTTAAACCTGTCATTTGTTAGACTTTGCTGTACTGAATTTAAAGAAGGCATGTCTCAGCACTGAATAAAAAGTTTTATTTTCATTAAATTAATGCCTCAATGCCTCTTTATAAGCTGCGTTGAGCATGCAGATCTTTCATGTCAAAGCAACCAGACTTTCTTGTCTGATGGTTTTACGTTAGATTGCATTAGATGAAGCAGCAGAAACATCTAAAATTACAAGATTCACATGATATGCTGAATTCTGGGGACAAATTATTCTTCAAATACAGAGCAGAATAGCATGCTCATCTAAACAAGCAGAACTGGGCTCCTAAACAACTGAGCCTTGGAAAGTCCAACATACGCTACAAGATCAAAGCCTAAGCAGTAAAGAATCTGTTACGTAAACACAATAACCACAATGGACATCAAAACCCCATTCTGATTGTTCTTTGAGATTCCAGCAAGTAAGTGTTGAAACAAAAAATTGTTAAAATATGAATATTTTAATTCTAAATTGTGATCAAACTCAGAAGAAGCCTTTTTGTTATAAAGCTGCAGAGCAAAAAGGAATTAAAAAATTAGGAGCTTTCAAGAATTCCCAGGTTTTCAAGTCTGATATCCACTCCTTGGTCTCAGATTTACCTCTCTGCCCAAAGAGAGTTCAATCTTAAACTGTAAGCAGGCTCCTCAGCATATTTTTGATTGTAAGAGATAAATTTCTGGTAATGGGGAAAAAAAAAATAGGCTCATCTATTTATTTTTTAAGAAATAAAAAGGGTCAAACACAAGAGCCTATGTTTCAAAAAACCTGCCAAAGATTAAGTCATTTTTAAAATGTGCTTATTGACTAGCATTCAAAAAAATCCAACAAGTTCTTTATGTACAGCCAAAGATGCTATTTTGTTGATGACCACTTCTGATTTTAGAAATAAAGCAGTTTAGTTTAGCTAAGTATGCTCACTTCCAAGAGATACCTCACTATTGCAACCACTAAAGTACAGACAACTGTTCAGAACTGGAACAGCTAAAAGCAGGCTAAAAACAATCCAGTAGTCCACAGCTGTTGCTTTTTATCAGAAAGCCTATTTAATATCAATTTAGAGTAAAAAAAGGAAAATGTAAAACAGGCCACCCTATGCTAACGTGAAGTGCTGTATTATCTAGGGCATTTCTCTCTCCAGCCATCTGTTTTGAGCTGGGTACATGCACAGAACTCAAATTTTATGTTCACAAGAGAACCCTACCTGTCTCTTTCAGAGACTGTATGAGAAGTCTTAAATCCTACCTTGTTCTCAACAGCCAAAAAAAGAACAGTGACACCTCATAAAGGGAGAAGTTCTGGCCTTCATAAAGATATGCAAGCACTTCAGATCATTTCTGGGATAAAGCTGCATTATGAAGAAGTGTATTCTTTCCACCATTCCTACCTTTCGAGAACTAAGTGTCCACACTAGCATATATGTGATTAGAAACATAATGCGTAAAAAATTCCTGCAAAAAGGAATCTTTAACATTTTCCAGGAATATCAGAAAGCATCAAAAGCCATCATCTAATAGCTAGAACAAAGCAAATTGCTGAAACAGAGCTCCAAAAACTTAATTTTTCCTTTTCCCCTACGCTGCTACAAGATAGAACAAAGGTCACTGTATGTATATTAATAGCTTATGGCACCGTGCTTATTATTCCTTTTACAGGAGGATGTTCTAACACGATGATCTTTATGTTAAATTGGTTTCTCCTTTGATGTAATGAATTATACAAACTACATACACGAACTACGTAATTCCACCAATTTTAAAGGAAAAAAAAATCAAGTTCACCAAATCATTTTCTTTACCATAGAATATGGCTCTTTCTTCATTTAGCAACTTCCTTCAGATGCTATGTATCAGTATAGCATTATACCTAGGAAAAAAAGATATGTAAAAGATGCTTCTGATGGTAAAAATTGGTCCAATGTCTATCATTCTTTCTCCAACTGTATAAACTAGAATGCCAATATTACTATACCTTGAAAGGATGGTGTGACACACGCCATTTTACATGGTTTCACCAAAACAGGACAGTTTAAGCTTTACTACAGCCCAGTCAGAAAAGCAGGAACCCAATGACTTCAGTGGCACTTAGTGTGGGCTTTGTGTGGGTACAAGAATGCTGTATAAATAGCATTTATACAAACAGGGTCAAATTCTGTACAATTTCTCTCCTCCAAGGTACATTCTTTCATATATTCTCACTTATTGTACATTAGGCAAAACTGGAGCATGATTTTAAGCTGGCTATAGAAAACTGCTTCAGCTCTTGAAGTTAGAAAGTTGAGCATCAGTTTTGCAATTCTTTCCCTAACAATGATGGTGAAAAGGGTAGATGATAAAAGAAGCTATTATATATTTAACTAATAAAGATAGAACCTGAGGAGAAAGATGGAAGGAAAGATGGAAAAGAACAGGTAATGGAAGGAAGCTGTTGTAGAAAACCAGGCAAAGAAATAAAGAAGCCTGAAGAAATAAGACAGCTGTGAAAGAGAGTGCAAAGAGT
>NW_020957057.1:0-49870 GCF_003031625.1 Empidonax traillii | reverse complement strand
AAGGGTAGATGATAAAAGAAGCTATTATATATTTAACTAATAAAGATAGAACCTGAGGAGAAAGATGGAAGGAAAGATGGAAAAGAACAGGTAATGGAAGGAAGCTGTTGTAGAAAACCAGGCAAAGAAATAAAGAAGCCTGAAGAAATAAGACAGCTGTGAAAGAGAGTGCAAAGAGTAAGAAAGGATTGTTCATCAAAACAGAAAAACTTTAAGAAAGTAAGTATATAGAACATCAGATAGAGAAGTGCGGGTTCTGCCTTGAAAGTGCATACTGTATTTTGGGCACTACTGTATTGATTAGTATTTTTAACTGGATTGGAGCACCATTGTCCTGCAAACAAACAGGTAATGGGATTTTTATTGCAAAAGTTTAAAAAAAAAAAAAAAAAAAAAAAAAAAAAAAAAAAAAAAAAAAAAAAAAAAGGCCAAAAACCCCCCATGAGCCTTCTTGGTTCCCGTGAGCAATCCCTTACGAACATATTCCTTCTCAGTGTTTCCCTGCTCTTCTCCAATTCCATATGGCAGGAGCCAGCATGTCTATATATTCTCACTGAGTTTCACAGAGAACTGAGTAAGAAAGCCTGTTAGGTTTTGCAGGATGAGAGCAAATATATTTGTATCAAGTGTAGTAATGGATTTCTAAATTAATTTGATCATACCAGACATTTTTACAATGAACATGTTCACAGACCAGTTTTCTGTTGTGGTTGTCCTTTCCTCCCCCCCCTCAGAGATCAACATCCTGATCCTAAAATCAGATTGACACATAAGCAAGGGAGAAGAATGAGGAAAAATAATGGCTACTAGTTACTTAGAAGAAAAAAAAAAAAAGAACAATAAGTATGAAAATGCCTCGTAACTATTCACTGCTGCTCCTCTTGATGGTCATGTTCACTCACTGCCTTTCCCCTTAATTTGCTCACTGAAGTTTAGGCAGGGTGTCTTAGGTATTTGTACAGCAGGGTTCTAAAATGGTCAGCAATCCAGTGACATCCACTGTGTGCAGTGAAAAACTGCTGAAGGAACAGTGGTCAGATATGTTAAGATGCTATTACCAAGTACAGCAGACTCAGAAAACTGACTTCAGTCAGTTCCTCCAGAGGCACAAGAAGGGTAAGTTAAACATTCTGTGGACAGGGAAGATTTAGATAAGAAAGATGTGTACAATCCTGCTTCGGTTTCAAAACCCTTTTCTCTTCCCATGGTTTTTTCCTGCTGTCAAGATGAAACAGTGTTTTGATTTAAGGAAATTGTTCCAACGCCTTCATGTAGCACAAAGAGCTTTCTGGCAGAACTGAACTTAAGTTTTGCCTGCAGGGTACTGGGTGCTGTTGACAGTGAGCAAGATGGGATTTCTCCATAGAGAATGGATACAGGAATGAACTCAGCAAGGCTAGAGAAAGGAAAAGGTATGCTACTTGTCCTGTAAATAGTGGCATGTATATGTAAGGTAGCATTTAAGGCTGGAAGAGCTAAAATACTCCAATTAATTTAAATCACTGGACTGTCATATCCAGTGTCAAAGACAGGAAGCATTTCTATATATGCTCCCAAGAGGACTTCCTAACTGCCAGAGAGCAGGCCATCATGAGTAAGAGGCAGACCTCCCCAGCCAAACACTCCCCCAACCTTAGATATTATAAAGGCTTGCAAATGTTCATGTGGTATGTCTCTGATATTTATGAAAAAGAGCTAGGCTTGCAGCATTTTCAGCTTCCATTCACAAAGCACTGCCACAGAATTAATCCATGTGGTATAATGCCATTTTATTTCCCATATGGGTATAATTAAGGGTAAAAGGGGTAGAACAGAGTTTGTGAAGTGCTGGGTACAAGAGTTCTTTTCCACCTGTAGACCTCAACTGTACAGAAGATAGGATGAGAGAAAGACGAGTGTTCTGTTGTATCTGCCATTCTTTTTGGACTGATGTAAGTAAAGACAGAGGTAAAGACAATTGCTGAAAAGTAAAGAATATAATAAGGATAGGGTTTTCAACTGCAGGTTTTGCGCCTGGTTGCTCCATGTTAGTACATCAGGAAGGCCACACATGCACAGGCAGCTGACAGCGGATATGAGAACTCAAGACTACCAGGAGACGCGAAGCTGTCATATCCCCATGTCTCCCAGACACAGGCCTGTTCCCCACAGGCTCATTGGCAGCCTTGACAAATTTCTCAAAGATTTTGTTCTTTCTCTTCATGCCATCCATTCTATGCTGCTTAGCTGCTCTCCTCCATGAATCACAGTCTTCTCACTCAGTCTCCGTCCCTCAGTCCAGCCTTACTCCCAAACACATTTGCAGAGCACAGGCTGAAAAAAAGGCTGCTATTCACCCTGTGAGTTTAACGACCTGCTTAACTGGATTTAATCAGAAATGACTTGTCAAACCTGAGCCAACTGACAGGAAGGGTCAACAAAAAAATTAAATTATACACAAGTTTTGCTTATGTCTCCAAACTCATGTGTCCATCAGGCTGGTAAGTATCAGTGGATGGAACCAACTGACAAATTCAAACACTGATTAACCTTCATGAACCTCCCTGAGTTATCACTAACACAAATTAATAGCTCAATGTTTTAACAGAAGCTCAGAATGGGCTTATGCCTCAGATGTTGCTATAATACATGACTACATAGCAGTAAGCTACAAGGGTGTGATTTTTTTTGTTTTCCCTAAATTTAAGTGTGTAAATGTGATTTCTGTAAGAGGCTTCTGCCTGACCTATAAATGAACATCATGTAAGCATTTAATTTATTTTAAACTGCAAAGTTTAACACAACTTTATATATGCATCTACATTGTCTCAATTAATGCATATTGTTAATTTCACCTACCTCAGATGTTTACACATTTATTCCCTGACATTTCTTATAATTTGTGAAGATATATCCAAAAGTGCTTCAAGTCAGAAATACTTCTAAGACACATGCCTTGCCCGCACACACTTATACTTGTACAGCTCAGGCATGCTGTATTTATTTGCAAGTCCCAGAGCATCACACACTAAATTCTGTCCTTTATCTGGAGTCAAACAAACAGCAGTTATCTAGTTTATAGATTTGACAAATTCTTCTGGATATCTGCCAGCTTTATAATCTACTTGAACTATAGCTTAAGAACAGTATGAGATCACCAGGGTTTCTGCACAACTTCAAAGCTCCCTAAGCTAGAGCTGTGCAGTTCTCAGGCTGAACAAATGTCGCCAGGCTATGTGCACAGCTTTGAGGCTCCTTGAACCACAGCCATTTGTTTCAGAGGGTTTACAAATTCTATTAGGCATATCTGGAGCGCACGTAAATTCTAATATACATCTTTTTTTTTTTTTTTTTTTCACCAAAAGGAACTTCAACATTCAGAAATACAGGGCTTTTAACTATCATTTTACTCTACCCAAACAAGTTTCATTTAGTTGCTATTGTAATAAAATTTGTAAATAGAAACAATTTTCTATACCGTATTTAACAAAAAGAGGCCCTGGGAGATTGCCCTTTCAGTGAAAGCTGCTACTTATAAATACCCTTACTAGGAAAAAGTTTCTTGTCTAATTAAAATAAAACTACCATTAAAAAAACATTCTCCATTAGCTGGAGAACACATATTAACATTTTAAGACACCTAATTTCCAGAAGCTTAGATGGAGTTCCTAATCTATTTTAATCTGGAAACGTAATGCCTTCCATAGTATCAAGACAACAGGAATGCTCATTTTCTCAAACACATCATGTGAACAGACCCAGGTGGACTAGTCAACAGTGGAAAGTGGGTTTTCTCTTATGTAAGTAACTGGGTCACTGTCTAATGTCCCTTTGATATGGTAAACATGAACTTCATCCTGTGATAGAGTTAAGAAGGGATAATGACCAACCTCCTTGACAGATGCCACAGATGACTCTCCATAGCTTTCTCTTCTGTCAAATGGTAATGACATTACTTTCTCGTTTATTGAAGCAAATGCTAGTTTATGCTAATCTCTTCTTTTTGTTTTACATATTTATTAATAATTAAATTCTGAGAACTTTCAGAAATAATTCAGCTTTACTTGAGGAAGATGGAAAATAGCAATGAGTCTTCTCAAGGACTGTCAGCAGCAAAGAATTGTTACTACAAAAAAAAAATAGTAAAAATTATCTGATCATTTATATTACCCCAGTTATTTTCTTAATATTGGGGGGAGGAGCATAGAGTAGAACTCCTCCTTTCTCCTCCTATTTCCGTCTTCTGCTGTTCTATTAATTCATCTTTACTTCTAGTATTTCTCTCCCTTCACACATTTCCCTTCAGAGATTTTTGTTCCCTTCTATTCTTGTCTTGTTAGCTTTCTCATTTCCATTATTACTGCTTTGTTTCCTTCAGGTTTCAGCTGTTCTTTTGCCCTTTCTCTTTCCACTTTTAGTCTGATGCTAAGGATGTTCCTCACAGACTTCTGAAACTACCTGAGGATATTCTGTTCTCAGGAAACATACTTGGGGAAGAATCCTTTAACCTAAAGCGAAAGACAAAATTGGTCGGTTTCAGTCTCACATAATAACAGAAGATCACAAACACTGGCCTGAACAAAAGAACAATTACTCACTGCGGAAGGTCAGTCAGAAGTAACCTAACTTCTCTGCTGCTTCAGAAGTACACTTCAAGGAACATTAGTGAAGCAACAGAGATGCACTCTAAAAGCAGTGTCCTTCATGATTAGGTTTTGAAGAGAAGACTTTTGTCTAAATCAGCCTTGTTTTTTTCAGAAATGCTAATGCAATACGTTACACTGGCTTAAACTGGTGTGTTCTGGCTGTCTAGAACTAATACGCTGGTGGTTTTCGAAACCTTGCTGTTTTAGCAAAACCTTCAAAAGAATTACAAAATTTTTTTTGTGCAATTGACGCATCTCTTCTCCAAGCAGTTTATTAGTTGGAATTGCATTTCTTGTAAGAAAACTAGCAAAAGAGCTCTCAAAATGGAAGACTTTTCTCATCAGTTTTCATTTCTGTCATCTGAGGCTACTGATTACAATTTTTTAATCACAAACATGTTGGTTTATCCCTATCTTCCCGAAAGCATTATTATACACAGCCATGCCTGAAGCTTCACACCCTCCTGCCTCCTGTATTTCATGAAGTAACATCCTGAAGACAGGCCGAGGTTTGTTACGCCCTGCTCTGTGGTTCAGAGCTGGTTGCATATGCTAATTCTTTAGGGAAACTGGGAGAGGATATTGAGTATATTTGGCAGAGAAGGGCAATATAAATCTTTGTTCTGACAACAGCGTAGCTAAAAGGATACTACTTAAATAAATCCATCTACACTATATAGACTTGAAATCTTACGTATCTTGTCATTGTGCTCTTAATGCTAGGTATTGTAAAGAGAGTCTAGCAGGCCGCTTTCGCAGTTTGTTGCCCAACTAGACACCTAAGCTAGAGCAGAGGCTGCCTCCCATTCCCTGCTAACAAAACCAGTATTCTCAAAATGGAAGAATATTTTTATAAGATTTCACTATTACAGACTGTAACTGACACTTCAAACAAAATTCTAAGTGCCACAAAAAAAATTGCGTCCTGTATTCGTGTTCTGCATACAAACACTTTTATATGGTGTTTCTCCTCACTTTGGTTCAATGGATTAGTGTTGAGTGGTCAAACTGTAACTGAGTTCCTAATTTTTATTTCATTAATTTATATCCGTGGAATAATTGCAGTCAGCTTACAATACACTCCATGGGCCACTGCTCTAAAATAGAAAGATTTTCTTGAATACAGTGTGTTTGCATGAGTATATCAGTTGTATTTTTTAAGGTTACAAGAAAGAACTGACTGAGGAGAGGGACCATTCATTGTGAAACTGAAGCACTACATTAATAAATGAAAAGTAAAAGCCTGTAATTGGTGGTGCATGTCATCTGAAGTATTCAAAGTTCTCAACTGAGAGCAGTACTCAAGGCAACTTGCCTCTCGAAGCCAGAATTTGAATACTGTTTAAACTGTACTCAGACACAGCTCTAAAAACTATAAATGCAAGCAACAAAAGTTACAATTTTGGAAAGAACCAGTGAGAAAAAAAGTGAGGAGAAAACAGCTATCCTCTAGGAGGAAACAACTGCCATGATAAAGATTTCAGAGGAACACACACTTGGAAACAGTGTAGCAGAAGAGATATTTCTATACTGTAAAGATAACGCAGATCCATGTATACACAACAAGTATTTTTAACTACAGAAGTCTTTTGATTGGAGTTAGAATATACCTGCTTGGGTTTCCATGTTATATCTCCAGTATAGAAACCAGTTAACACTACACCAACGTTCACAAATAAGGAATAGACCATATATTTTACCATAAGACATTAATGCACTCTCTGCCAGAAACACTTCTTGTTCAGCGTGATTTCAGGAGAGATATAAAAGCTGTTGGAAAAACAAATCCATCCTTGATTTAATTCTAAGCTTTTATGCAATGTTATCAAAAAGAAAGCTATAACCTGAATGGGGGAATCAAGTGAATTGACTCAAGTTTAAACACAGATCTTAAAAATGAAAACTCATTATAGTTGCCAGCCAAGGTGTAACTGATTTCAGTCCTTGCCACTCAGAAGAGCTGCTACAGAGGCTGCCTAAAGTTTGCTTTGATTTTGAAGACAGTGGAATCAGGCCCCAATTTGGGAAGAAGGGCGAAAAAAAAAAGGTTCCTCAGTATTTTCATAAGCTGTATCTCTGGGCAGTTATGGACAGGTGCTGACATTCTACAGGAAAATTATTTCAGTCTTCCTGAAAATAATTATAACTACTCTTACTTTTGCAGCAAGCTGTAGCAGATTCTCAAGCTTCTCAAGCTGTTTACAAACTTGCCAGCAAGTGAAGCGTAGTCTCAGCTAAAAAGGAGTGCTGCACTAATTCTGCACCAGCTTTTCTGAACAGGTTTTAGCTCATGCCCTGAAGTTATTATTTTTGCAAGCCAAAAGAGCTACAACTAGAATGAAGAGATTTTGACCATAATGAAGAGATTAACAGTCTTACTTTGCGAATGCAGACAGGAAACACACGCCAACTATATCTTGGTGTCTCATCTTCTCAACCCTCGTGAAAAAGAGATCATCACTACATATAGTTTTAGTTATAGTTTTACCTAATTCTGGTGAAATCTGACAGTTATTCCTTATGGCTGACCCTGTCAGCTTCCAGCTTGAATCAGTCTCCAAAGGTTCTCCATTGCTTTAAAGGAGTTAAATAAGTATTTAACCTCATTTCACAACTAGAAAAACTGAGGCACTGCAACTGCTTCTTTCCATAGAAACTTCTGGTTAAAAGTGAAAGATACATGTGATCTGCAAAGAAACTACTGATATACCTAAGGCCACAGGAAGTGCTGATGTCAAACCCCCGAGCAGAATTCAGGAACTGCCACCTCCTTACGCTGGTTGCAAACCACAGTTCCTTGCCCTCTGGACCTACAACCTTGATCCCACCATAACATCTGGCAGATTGGCTGGGTCTTTGGCAGCTTAGTGTGGGCACTCCCTACGTATCCCTGGGATCTACACTATTGCCAGATTTCTGGAAAATCTGTTTTATGGTGGCTGTTTCAGACCGGGAGAGCTGTAGCTTTGTGCAAGAGGATGAGGCGGAGAAGGCAAGACAAATTCACCAATAGCTTTGTAAAGAAAAACCAAATACCATACTTCCTAGACTCATGGCATTTGTTGGACACTCCGTACAAGTGTCAATCAGTGTGAAACTACTTAATTTACAATCTTACGATAAAAAAGGAAGAGGTAACATGGCTGCATCTCTAGGCATGATTAATGCCCTAAAAGCCGGAGAAATACGAGGATCCTCGTCTCCCACAAACAATGAGCAAGAGATTACAAAACACCCTAAGCGTACTACCCCAACTTGTCTCCATTATGCAAACAGTAGCTGGGAAAGAGTCCTGGGGGTGCCTTATGTAACTCCTTGCTCTGAGTTCCCCCCGGCACCGGGAGAATTAGTGCTTCCCCTACCCTGAATGCCCACCCGGGCTGGGCTGGGCTGGGCTGGGCTGGGCAGGCGGCACCGGCGCAGCACCCGCGCAAACTTTGCGCCGCAGGGGCCGGGCAGCGGCCGCGGCAGCGCCGGGGGCACCCGGGGGAAGGCTCCTCCCGGGCGGCGGCCGAAGCGAAAGTTGCACCGGTCACCTCTCCCCGCCCGCCGGAGCCGAGCGGGCGGCGGCCTCCCGGGGGCAGAGGGGCGGCGGCAGGGGCTGCACGGCGCGGGGCTGGGGCGACTTACCCATGGTGCCGCCGCGGCCTCCTCCTCCTCCTCCTCCTCCTCCTGCTGCTGCGCCTCCTGCTACTGATACTGCTGCTGCTCCTGCAGCCGCCGCCTCTCCGCCGGCGCGGAGGGAGGCGCGGGAGGCGGGGGCGCGGAGCGGGGCGCGGCAGCGGCGCGGAGCCTGCGTGCGGCGGGCTATGAGTCAGGGCAGCACATCCGGGCACGGCCGCGGAGACACCCCGCCCGACCGCCGGGCTGCACCGTGCCGCCGCCGCTGCTGCCACAGCCACAGCCGCCGCCGGGGAAGGGCGGGCAGCCGCGCAGGGAGGAGGCGGTGCAGGGCCGGCGGCAGCGCCCCCGGCCGGGAAGGAGGCGGCGGAGGGGCGGGTCCCCGCTGGGAACGGCAGCTGCCGCCCCTCACCGCGGCCTCGGGCCTCCTTTGTTAGAGGGGCTGGGGTGGGGCCGCCTGCCGGGCTGTGGGGCGGCTGGTGGGCGGGCGGGCAGGCAGGGAGAGTGGAGAGCCGTCCCGGCGTGGTGTCCCCAGCACATTCCCACACCCACCACATCCCCACGGCCGCGGCTGGCCCCTTCCCCACATCCCACCGCATCCCCACACCCGTGTCACGCCGCGCCGTTCCTCGGTCCGGGAGGCAGGCGGGGTGCTTTAAACTCGGCGAGCGCGGTGTTTAAATCAGAAATACGGACTCGAGGAGGAGCGTTTTGCAAGAAGGAGGGGATTATGCTGGGTGGGTCAGTGGGTTTTTTTAATGTGTGCTGCGTGGGGAGAAGGATCGGTGGATGAAACTGCAGGTGAAGTCCCAGTGCTGTGTGTTTTGCTGAACCGACGTTACAGGTTTTACACTCGAAACTGAAAGGCACGAGGTAGTTCTGTGTGGAAGGCATTTTTAACAAGAAGATAAATCTCCGTGTTCAGTGGTGCCTCTTCCCTTCTGCCCTGGGGTCCTCAGTGTCTATACAGCAGGGAACAATAAGGAACTGTCTGCTGTTACAACTCTCTCTTCATACCGCTTTCACTGCGAACCATTTGGGGCGGAGGGGAGTGGTGAAATTAATTGAGTAGTTTTTTGTGGCATTTTCACATTTTTCAATTATTTCCATTGTATATTCACAGGTTTACCTGAGTAAATCCTGAAGTGTGGTTAGATAGAGTAGGAACAGTATGATAGAGGCGTTTGCTTCGTCTGTAAAGATGGATCGGCCAGGTACAATTCAGATGAGTGATGCAAAAAGAACTTTCAGTTGAATCATCCCCCACAACGGCTTCCCAAGTGACACCAGTAGTCCCTTCCACCAGCAGTTAGCAGCTGCCAGGGGTTTCCTCTCTGGAACTGGTCCCACGAGCTTTCATGCCTATAAAAGGGCAGTGTGATGTGACAAGCAAAGAATAATTCATCAGTCCTTCTGCAGAGTACAGACTGAACATGGGGTTTATCCATTTACTTTGGCATAACCCTGATTCACCAGCTCTTTCCTTAGGACATAGCAGACTTTTGCAGTTGACTTCAGTGGGGTTAACCGCAGTATGCAGAATTTGGCACTGAAGATATATAATTTTATTATCAACTGATACTGTAAATCAGTATGTTTGTATGCTGGCTAGACAACTAAAACATTTTTGTTTTCATTGCACTGAGACTGCAGAAAATTCAAACCAGAACATGCAGAGTTTTGTCTAACTCAGTACTTCATAAAACACAAGATTCTTAAATGAGTCTCAGTGGTAAAAAGTTGTATTTTTTTCTGCTTTCTTCTGTCTTCAAATCTTGTCCGAAATTCGTCTTTGTCTTATGTTTTTGTCTCCTTATTTCTTTCACTCAGCAATAAATTTTATGTTGACTTTATAGCTGTGTCCCAAATGTTTCCTCTACTTGTCTGGAAAAAAAAAAAAGGCAGTGAAATTCTCTTCCAACTGATCTGTTGTTAAGGGATCATGGAAGAGATATTCCACATAGTATTCCATATGGGATAAGTCCCACCTGGGATAAATCAGAGCAACCTGTAAAATACACAGACTTCTCAAGTTTACTTGCATGTCTTAACTGAAATGCACATGTATATCTTTGCAAGACCCAGAAAGACAAGACTGTTGCCTGCTCCAAGACAGTATTTTGAGGTCAATGACTTCCAAAGAGTTCTGCTTTCCAAAACACTGCGAGAAAGAGGCCTGGCACTACAGAACATCTTTGATTATAATTGGTTTTGGTGGATCCAAAAGAACCATACAAAACTAGGGAGAGCTTTTGTTCATTTGACTGAATTAATTCTAGGAGAGAAAGAGAAAGCTCCAAACAAGCTGAGGACTTGATTTTTGTCAGTCCCTTCATTAGGTACAAGTTTACAACAGAACAAAGGGGTGTTGTAAAAAAAAAAAAAAAAAAAATCCAAATAGAAGTCTTACCATTTCTGCAGTTGAATGCAATATCCTTTATGTCTGGCTACTCATGGAACAGTGCAAAAGAGAGAGGAGTCTTCATGAGAGGAATGCCCATCTCCAAGAGACTATACAGAAGAGCTTTGGGTCATTAGACATAGATATCATATGTGTACAAGATAATACACAAAGTCAGTGGTGCTGAATTTTTTTAAAGCGATCAGCACCTGCAAAGTGTGGTCCAGTGATACCTGTGAGAATATTTCATTAAAAACAGTGAATTTAGGATGTTCCAGATCCAGACAACTCAATTGTCCCTGATGTATTCATCAAGGAAAAAATAATTAAAAAAGCAAGTTTTTGAGAAAAACTGGCAACTAGGAGCATTATATTGAGTTACTGATGAGGTTTGCAATAGAAATTGGGTAGAAACATGTACAAGTGCATTCTATGGGTTTCAGTAGATGTTTAATTTTAGCAGTGGGGAAAAGACTAAAAGATCAGTTCATAAAAGTATCCTTTAGGACAGCTTATGCCTGCTTTTTTAATTCACTTCTAATGCAGCTGTGGAAATTGAGTTGTAAACTACAGAAATTAGGAAGTTATTAACAAGTGCTATCTCTGCACTTCCAAACACTGACTGTGTCTGATGTCCTGCAAGAAAATGGAAAATTTTCTTTGACCTTCCAGTGCTTACTACTTTATGAATTTTCTTTCTCAGATCTTGCACCAGTTTCAAATTCTCAGCACATCTCCTCACACCTGACATAGCAACTCCTTGAAAAGCTTCTTGCATACATTATGTCATTTAGCTTGGCACTAAGGCGCATGTAAGGAATAGATTTTTAATTGCTTCTGTACTGATGTTAGAAATCTACATGAGCAACAGGAGCGTGCTGAGATGCTTGAATACTTAAGGAATATGATGTAGTACCATAATTTAGTGGAATTCAGATAATCTGATGGGAATGGGCTGTCAGAACTTGTTCTGTCAGTAATGAAGGGCAAAGAAAGCAGAAGTGTAGGTAGTGCTTTACTCCCATTAGAGGCACAGGCAACCCTTCAAGTTCTGGCACCTTGAGAAATCTCTGTTCTTGTAAAAGTAGTAGTGGAAATAGTGCAGAACTATCTGTGAACTTGCACATGGAAAATAGGACGGCCTTCTTGAGACTTTCCTCTAATATGTGAATGGGAAGACAGTAAAAGTGCGCAGAGGGAAGAGTGTTGCCAGCGATGACTCGATGTTCTTCTCCCTGAAGGTAAGCTGCCTCATATTTTCCATGGGATAAGAGCAGTTATTGATACAGAAGTGAACACCTGACCTTGTTCTATTATAATTCATTCGTGTTCCCATACCTGCTGTGTAAGTATTCATGATAAAGCCTTTTTGGAAGTTGAAATTAGAAAATGCCAAGCTTTCTATCTGTGAGTGCAATTTAAATTCAAGAATGGCTGACCTCGGAAAGTAAAACCTGAGAAACTCATGAGTTTTTTTGTGTTTTGTAATCCCAACCTTTCAAAAAACAAAGCTTTAATCTGGCTGAAGAAGAAAAAAACCCTGTATGTGAATTTGTATGCACTGTGTGTCATGCTACAAGACACATACAGTAACCCTTTCTGGCCTGAAAATTTAGGGCTTTTTAATGACCAGTATCTCCTGCTTTCTCCATGGGGAGAATAAAAATGGCATATTGTATTTAGTACATTCATAACATATGAAGAGAGTAGTTGTATGCTTGACTTACACTTTAGAGCTGAAGGAGGTTTCCTACACAGTCACAAGGGCATTTTTTCCTCTTTGCCCTCAAATTTAACTGGGTAGTTTATTATTTTTGTGGGTTTTTTTTGCTAGTGTTTTACATTTATTATAGCTTTTCTACAGACTTCAAGAAGAGATAGGAGAGAAAATGGAGGGGAAAATTGCTCTAAAACTATTTTGTCTGTACAAAATCTATGTGGATAACCTGGTCATAAGGTGTGGGCTGGGGAAAAACTTTTCTTCCAGGTGAGACTGTTAAGGGCCTTGCCTCTATTTGCCTTTCCCTTCTCTATGAGAGGTGGTTTGCCAGCTGGACTCTCTGTAAATCTCACCTAACCAGCATCCAATCATGCAGCTGTCTTGGATAGGAGAACTTGGTGGTTGCTGTTCCTTGGTCATCTTACACAGCTGAATTTGACTAAATCCTATTAGGGCTCAGGTGAGTAAAGTCAGACTAATTATGGAATACCTTGGTTAAATTTATTAGCCCGTGATACACAGGTGACCTAATGGCCTCTGCTGGCATTATGCTTAGAGAAGTAATTTCAAGAGAGCTGAGAGGGTTGGGAAAAAGAAGTTGAAAAGGGTGAACTAGCTTTCTGGTTTATATTCCCTCAAGGCAAGTGAAAACTCAACTTCCTTCAGCAAACGTAAATACTATAAAATTATATAAGTTAAAATATTCGCCCAAGAGAGCGTTTGTCTGCAGACATCACCAGCTGTTCTGTAAGTATATTCTTCCCAATATTGACCTATATGATCTCTTCAGTAATTTTCTTACTTAAATTAAAGGAGTGTGAAATAAATTGGAAAAAAACTTTTATTGATTCACAATACTTCTGAGTAAGTGCTAATAAGTGATCACATTCTTGCGTAAAAGTTTATTTCGGGGTTGTTAGATGTATGAAGCAATTATACACTGCTCTTTATTTTTAGTTGTATACTTTTAGTACATCTTAATTTGTGTAAATCACATGTTTTTGGACTTAACCCAGTGAAGGGCACACATCTGCAGAAGAGTCTGCTATGGTGTGTTTTATTTTGGCGTTATGGAGCATTTTATGTTTAAATGTCTTTTATTACTACATAAATAATGTTACTGCTCTAGTAGTGGGATAATTATGTCCTATTTATTTCTCTGCTTCCATCAGTTCCTCTACCTTAGTGCAAATAAAAGGTCTGAAGTAACTTCTAATTGTAAAAACAGCTTCTGACTTGATAATACTAATGGAGATAATTTGAATTCTACCTGAGCAGTGATAATTGCAAGAGCAAAGCTGTAGCTGAGTAATGCCTCTGTGTTCAACCGTTAGTGACGCCTCAATCAAAAGGAAGCACAAGAAAAAGCACGTTTTTAGGGTAGGGTTACAAAAAAGACCCGATTTGAAATCTCACCTTTTGTATTTCCCAGGTGGTATAGGCAAGTTACTTTAGTCTGTGATTGTATGTTTATGAGAATGGCCACCCTGCAACTGAGGGGGTAACAATTGGTCTGTTGTTTACTGTATGTATTCTGCTAGAATCAAACAGCCAAAAAAACAAAAGTACAAGAAAAAATCCACTATGCTTTAGCACATAGTGTATTCCTCAGTGCCAGATGAAATACTGCAGTGCTTTAATAACATCAGTAAGCTTTCAGAATTTAAATAAGTCCTTACAGAGATGTGTATGTCAGCCTTTCTTATTTAAATCTTTCTTCCCTTTTACAACCTTATAATTTTTTGAGCTTGGGCTTCCCCAGTGCTCTCTAGCTCTTTCTTTATTTTGACTCCATTTGCTTAGTCCCTGTCAGGAAATAATTTTGCCACATGTGACAACTGAACTAATTCTGACTGAAGTTAGGAAAGGAATATACTATTAGCCAGATGACTCTCTTCAGAGGAATTCTGAGGCACTGTCTTGCCTCATTATTGCCCACAAGATGCTAGTGTTACTTTGGAGAAAGGAATATCCAGCTGCCTGGACTGTGTCCTTTTAAAGCCTGTCTTTAGTTGAAGCAGATGAAATATGAACTCTGGTTTGTTTAATTTTGGTTCCTTGGTACAGGGATTCAGGCTATATCTTAAGGTAGCAAAAATTGTTTGGTATGTTTATATATGCAGAACCCTCTATGTTTTGTTTTTCCTGAACTGTAAAACTGGCTAAAGTTTTACTGAATTTCAGAAAAACAACTTTTACTAAATGTATGCATGTCTATATCTTCCCATATATTTAATGTACATGCCTATAGGTATGCACACATGCATAGCTATTTCTGGGATATCTAAAAAATATAAACTGTGTATGAACTGAAAAAAGATCTTTTTGCATTTGTGCAAATGTGAGGTAATAACTCTGAATACCACAGACAAAATCCTTAGGCTTTAATTTTTCATTGCTGCGGAATTAGTCATTTTCCCAAGTAAGTTGCAGTCTTCACATTACCACTGAAAACAGCATTTTGCTGCAGCTGCTTACCTTCCCCCCTGCCTTGGCGGTTTGTGATTTTTTATTTTTTTATTTATTTTAAATTTCATTTCTACCCTTGAGTTACTGCAACTTACACTTCTCTCTGACTGCAAACCACAACACAAATAATTAGTTGCACCCCGTTGTCCTGGGTCTTAGAGGTGGAGCCCACTTTGCAACCAGCCAGCTCCAGGTGCAACTTGGGGATTTGAAGTGACTCTTTGAGTTGTCATTTTTTCCTGGGCAAGCTCTCAAAGTTCATAGTGTATCTGAGATTCTGCAAGAAACTTAACCTACAATAACATCTGTGATTTCTGTAGCTGAGAGGTTGAGTAAACCCAAGAAGAAGA
The DNA here is from genome assembly GCF_003031625.1 of Empidonax traillii. Classification (NCBI taxonomy): domain Eukaryota; kingdom Metazoa; phylum Chordata; class Aves; order Passeriformes; family Tyrannidae; genus Empidonax; species Empidonax traillii. The sequence continues at coordinate 34,684 of NW_020957057.1, read as the reverse complement.
CTGAATTTTCAGATAGATGTTGTGTTCTGATCTGCTTGCTCTCAAGCTTCTTTTCCTTTTATTTCCTTCTACCCTGCAGCTCAGGAAGTTGGGGTGGAATAGCAACTTATGCTATGAAAGTGATTAATGCATAACAGCAAAGGCAGGGGATGGGTCTGGATGTGTATAAAAGGTGCATAATGGAGCAATAACTGTAAGTGCTGCTTTAAGCAATGAAGATGCTGGTGTTCATGAAGGGATTGGCAAGTGTCCCTCAGATTTCTCAGCTGTGAATTTTGCATTCTGGTTTTTTTTTTAAATGTTGAAATCTAGGTAGCAACAATGATATTGCCAGTAAAAACCACAACAGTTGTAAGCATCAAGAATAAACTGTAGCAATATATATATAAAGACAGTGTCTTCCAAAACTAGGAAAAATCTGCACCTAGGCACCAGCAGTGAGGTGATTATCTCCTCAGAATATTTTAGCAAGTGCTTAGCAAGCTTTCCTGTTCACTGAGGCTGAGAATTTCAGGAAGGCAATTCTGAGCTACTCTCAGGATGTCGAAGCATTTCACTCTGTCTGTAACTACTTGACAAGTTAATTCTAGATGTTTGATGCTCCAAATTTCTTGGGATTTGCATACACAGAGGGCTTGATACTTCAAAATGTTGATGTCAGTTTCTCCTTCCTTAATGCTCTTTCCTTTTCCTCAAAAAGGGCGTTAATCTAAATACAGTAGCAGGACATCTCAGAAGTTGTCAAATGTGCCAATTTTATATCTCCCCCAAAGTACTATTAAACCAAGTTCACTGAGCCAGGTTTCCCACTTGTTTGCCTTAGTAAGTTTTGGTCCATGCTAAAAAGTAAACATAATGATATTGCAGGCTCAAAAATTTTTTTTAGTTTGCCTAGTGGGACTAGAAATACGAAAATATTGTTGTTAAAAATTGTGCCTTTGGGAACATATTTAGTTGCCTCTAAGTTCCTCAGGTTGTACGTAAGATTTGTGTCTTCCTTGAGAAAGATTGAAATTTTACAATAAGCAGATGAATAATACAGGGCATCAGGATTGTTGATGAATGTGAAAGAGAAGAGGTGATGCTTAGTCTAGAATCTTTAAGGATGATACTTGAAAGGTCTGTGAGAATGGTTGGACTTGATGGATGAAGATTCCAGGTATATGACAGTGGCCTGATAGCTGATGCAGCAGTCATACTAGGAAGGACTAAGGAGTAAGACAGACCAGACAGAAAGAGTTTACAAATGTAGCATAAAATTACACTTGAGATCAGGAAAAAGAGTATTATTTGTTATACTCCAGGTAGTGAGAGAAAGCTGATCTAATGCATCAAGAGAAAAGAATGCAATAGAGAGACAAAAGATCTGACATTTACGTTGCATAATGGAAAGGGATTTGTGGTCAACTGTAGCGTTCTGATGTGGAGGGAAAGCTGCTAAGCTAGAAGACATCTGGCAGCAATATAGCAGCAATAAGAAAGGATCAGATCATAGACAGAATTGAATGCCATTGCAATTAGAAATGCAGAGATTCTTTAATATTTCCATGTCTTCATTATCTATTGAACAAACTACTGAAACAAAAAAGAAAATAGAAAGTAAATTAAAAAGAAATCAAATCTAGACTGTTGAATCATTTATAGATTATTTCCATCAGTATTGTGGGCAAAGTCTGGGTTATTCATTGTATGGAAAACTCAAAATTGGCATAACACAAGAAGGTGCAAGAGTGGGAAGTTTGATTGTTCTTGACCTTATGGAGAAGAATATTGTTGGACAGATGCGAGACTGTGACAGATTCACATTCACAGTCTACTTGATGAAACTTGGACCTCATTTTCCAGCAACTGTACAGGTGTGCCTCTAATGTTTGGGACCACTCCTAGGCATGCTGAGCATGACCATTTAACAGTGTAGATGAAGGCTACATTGTAAAAGTAGCACGTACACTTGTGTTCAGAGTCACAACTTTATTTTCTGAAAACTGCTGGATACAACACTTTTTCTAATAGTGGGTATTAATATACTGGTTTTACTCATCAGGCTTTCTAATTTTAAAGCTTAGAGCTGATTTGAAGCTGCCCTATTTTAGTGCCGCATATCTCTGTTAGCATATTTTTCCCACCACTGCTGCTAATTTAGCCTGTCAGGCATTGTGACACACTGCAAGACCGTGCAGGTACTTGTCATGTCTGAAGACTTCATCCCTAACAGTGCAAGTGGGGGTGGAAATCGCAACAAAGGTAATTACCACGTATCTTGAGCTTCAGGCAATGGAGATTGTGGTTTGGAGTGATTTCCCTTGGGGGAAAAGGGGAAGGTAGGAGTCAGAGCCTGCAGTGCTGACTTGGTGCACTCTGAATGGTTTTTGGCATGGTGGGAAGAGCTGCAGTGGCACAGGACCTGCAATCTGTAAGAGGAAATACAACACCTCAACGATGATGGGGGTGCAAACTGGAGGTGGAGGAGAGGTGATGGGAGGAAGAGCATATAAAGAAGGAAATTTTAAAATGAAAGTTTTATGAGAAGTATATTATGTTTTAGCCTTACATGTTTTAGCCTCATTTAAATGGCAGTTTTCCAGTAGGCTGTACTATTGCCTTTCCTAGATATGCATTATAGCTCTGACTTCCCCATCACCCCAAATGATACTGTGGTTTGCCTGTTAATAGTTGCTGTATAAAAAAAATGTCTCCTGATGTTAGTCTGCGTTCGGGGACACCCATATATGTGCTGATATGTCAATACTTTTAGTCATTAAGGAGCTCTGGAATTGAAACAAAAACACTGTTGTCAACAACAAACTGAGAGGCCTTTGAAAAATTATCTTTGAAGTCTTAAACTTCTTGCTGCAGGGCTGACCATAGCTGCACTTCTTGCACTTCCTGATGACAAGAACTGCAGGAATGTTTAAATAAAGGAAGGGTTTCAAGTAATCTCATGCCGCTTTGTATTGCTGAATTTTGATTTTTTTGAAGTTGCATTTGAGGTTATGTCTTTTTTTGTCTTTGTGTATGAAACTTTGTGTATATAACTGCCCAAGCTTTAAATTTTAAGTCAGCTTAAGGTCTCTGGTATTCTTAATTAACAGGCCCCAAAACTGTTTTATTTTCACAATCCTAATTAATAAATGAAATATTAGCAGGAAAAAAAAAGTTATGAACCAGTATAGTTTAAAATGGTTATTTGCTTCTCTGTTTGCTTTGATACATTTGTCCTGCATGAATCTTTACTGCCTGTTTTATTAGTGGAAGTTTTCTAAACTCCTGTGAATGTTATCCTTAGTGGAAGCCCCCGTGAGACTGCTGCTTAGTGAAAGCATATTTCCCTCCTTTTTTGAGTTTGCATTAGTGATGATGAGTTTCTGGAGCTTTCAGTACGCTTGCCAGAAAGATAAGGCTATCGTGTCTTTGCTGTTGTCACTCATTACAGTCACTGCTGCTTGATAAGGTGCCAAGAATAGTTCAGGGATTAGCTGGAGCTGAGCCTGTGGGCACACCTGTGTATTCATGCTAATATTGTGAAAATAGTAGACTTGAAAGTGTAATTCACATGTACTATGAGGTATGTGCAAATAAAATCTGTATGTTTCTCACCTGCAAATTACATGGAGATGGAGGGCTGGAAAAATGAAAACACCCCTGTTGCAGAACTTGCTTAAAACTGCATAGTTAGAGATCTGCGCCTACGTCACTGTGTAGAGAGACAGCTTCATCTTTTTATTCCCTTTTCTCCTCCTGCACCTGCCCTCCTAGCCCCTTGTACTGTCTCATATATATTGTAATTTCCTTAGTTCACCTTCTCCACAGAGATTCTGTAGGGCTGTGTGTTTTGTAATTTTGTAGGGAAGCCTCTTCTCTTTGTGTTTGTCTAACTCCAGGTGACCTCTGTGTCTCCTCTAGGATAACAATGAGACCTATGGCTCAGTCGAAGCAGCTGTGCATTCTGACATCAATGCACACCAAAGTCTAAGCTGAGCCTCCTCGGCCCCATATGGGCTCATACACAGATTCCTGTGGGATCCAAGGCTTATCAGAATTCAGAATTACAAATGGCTTATCTACATAAAATATCTGGAAGCGAGAGCAGACAGGAACTGGTGAAAGACACAGTGATAACATATTACCCTGATAAATTCAAAGACTTGAAAATAAAAAGTCCTCGGGTAATTTTACAGGAGGGAACAAACATAAATAAATTGAACCTTCAATAACTCTGACTTGTGCCTCAGTTTCAATGGAGTATTTGATCCACTTTCCCCTGATGTCTTACTCTACCAAATTAGAAGCATTATTTATTAAGGTGGTTGTCAGAGAGGGAGTCTAAAATAAGGGAATACTGCACTGTCATTTCTTGTAGGCTTTTGGACCCTTAGGTCTTTACTCTCAGACTGAAAAATTCTACGGTCTCTTAGGTTGCTTAGTTTAAAGGAAATTTTTTTGTTGTGGGGGGCAGATAGGATATAATGACTTCAAAATTAGTTCAACATAATATTTAGCAGAAATTAAGCACTTCCAAAGCTTCAAACTTTGAGGAGCTGAAACTGCCTCTCCAACAGCATAGATATTTTCCTCAGGGTCAGACTTTTGTTCTTAAAGAAGATGAGTCAAACCTTGCTAACTGGCTTTATAAAACCCTGAGCTCTAAGAATTCTGCTGTCGTGGACTCTTTTGCAGAGCTTTTTATTTCCCAGGCAAAGCCTCATTTGCATTGTGGTATTGTTATGTGTTTTTCTTTGATCTCCTACTTTGGATTTCTAAGAGTGAGTGCTATTTTTTTTTCTTGCAAATTTGCATTGCCCCAGGATATGAGAGGTTTTTTTGAACTCATTTAATTGGCCAGTGATGTGAAAAATGATCACTTTCTATATTGAAAATGAGCTCAAATAACCCCTTCATGGAGTTCTTACAACCTACTGTAACTTTCCATGCATTTTTACTGACTCAGATTTATCTTGTCTGGAAGGAGAACGAACACTTCTAATCTTTTCCAGGTTTGCAGACACTGATTTTTGGTTTTACAAGGCATTACAACAAAAATTGAAAGATAATTAACCACACTCTCCAATGTTCTAATTTCAATGAAAATGGTACAATTCCAATTAAATCAAAGGAAATAATCACAGTAGATATGATGTGCCTAAGAATAAAATGGACTTTGCTTTTTTGCATTTGATTTCATACAGTTTATATTTGCAATTTTGGAGAGGTTACCTTTTATCTATACAGAGGCTTTATTTTGTGGGATGTTTTTGGGCAAGAAAAAAAAATCCTTTTTTATCCTTTGAAAAGCTTGAATGCAAGAATCCAACCTGATGTGTATAAAAGCTGCATGAATTTTTTTTATCATTCATGACATCTTCAAATTGCTTCTTGATTTACTTATTTATTTATTTTAAGAATCTTGGGGGAAAATAAAAGTGTATACATTAAATTTGGAATTTCATACTGAAGTTATAAACACATTAAACTATAACTGTTTCCTCTGTCGACTTTTTCAACTCTTGGAAGTTTCCAGCCATCTCTTTTATCTCTCTGCAGAATCCTCACCTGTAACACTTTACTCTGTTCACGATTGCCAAGCCCTGCAACTAGATGTTGCATGTCTCCTTTTAGTCCGATATAAAAGGAACTTTATATCTCTACCTTGTAGGTGGGAGGGTGTTATCTTGAGATTGAGGAAAAAATGGCAATTTACTTGGCTTCCATGCTGTTCAGAATCATCAGCTCCTGCTTTTCTTTTTCTTCCCCCTCCTTCTCCTAATTTAAACCATGCACAAGAAATAAGCTTGGTTGTGTGGTTTGTTTTGGGTTTTTTTGTTTTGTGTTTTTTTGTTTGGTTGGTTTTTTGTCGTTTTGGTTGTAAATAATCTTCAGGTGTAGCTGGTCTGTATGATCCTATGCGGTTTACGCAATGTACTCAGGGAAGAATGGACACAGATTTGCTATTAAATGTAATGTAGCAGTGCTTTAAACTCATTACTGAAGACTGAAACTTGTAATTGCTAAGTGACAGGATCCTTATAATGACACAGCATTATAATGATACATGCATTATGATATGCTCACTATCTTGTTCTTTGTGATTACTATGCCTTTGAGTTTGTATTTTTTTTTTTTATTGAACATAGTAGTTAATCTGTCTTCCTATTCTTTAATGCCGTTGCTGAATTATGGTACTTTCAACCTGTTTGGTAAGAACTGCAATCGTTTTTCATCATGTAGGCCTAAATTTCTGTAAGGCATGTTAGATATGGGAAAAAATGAACAAAATGGTGATGAACAAGTCTCAGGAAAAGAAGTGATTCTTAACTCCTGAAATATGTAAGGGACTTATGCTTTTCACTCTGTAGTATAGAGCTAACTTATTAAGATGAGAGGTATGGCCAACGTTTATCATTCTAAATTTCTCCTTCTAAAACTCATCAAAGTAATGCCTGTTGTATGTGTTTGTTGTTGTGCTCTTGGTGGTCTTGCCAGGGGAGGCTACTGCCTGGTTGCCATGCCAAGGCACACATCAAAGATGTTATTTTTGAGCAGTTAGCATAGTTTTGCAAACTGTTCAGCAGACGTTCTGCGTAATCAAATTCACTTGTCACGCTTGGGCTTTCTCAAGTGAAATTCCAGATTGAAACTGAGACTGTCACTTGCATCACATCACAGAGAGTGCAAGAAAATAATTACAAAGAAAAAAGAATAGACAGCCTGCGTTCCAGGCATTTTGTGTCGTCTGCTTCTATTTTAGAGTGAACATGCACCACAGGTAGAAATATCCGGACTGGAGGGATGTACACAATACACTGTATCCTTTTAATTTTCTGTAGAGGAAGAAAATCCAGACCCATGGGTTCAGGTTATCAAATTACTTTCTTTCATGTTCCGGTTCTCAGAGTTCAATGAATAAGAAATACTCCAGGAAAAAAACACAGGATATTTTTTTTTTCTGTAAAAGATTTATTTTTGGAATGATCCAAAATAAATGGTTGCAAAAGATATATAGGAGACTAGTCTGCAAGCTGTTCCAAGGATAGCATCCTTTCAAATACTTTCAGCTTGTGAGCAATCCTACATATCCAGAAACAGATTCAGCAAACTTTTTACATGTGTTCCCTGGTAAGACTTCCCAGTGTTTGATTTCAGTAACTGTTTTACTGAGCTCTGTACTGCTGCAAATGTCTTTAAGTTAATACCAGAGGTAATATGTATTTGCCATTAAACATATGTGTTTGTGTTCTCACTTCTATTAGTGTTCTAAATCTATTGTCTTAATTAATTTGAACAAATGATTTTTTTTTGCCTTTTTTGTTCTAGTGCTGTATTCTTCCCCTATGTACCACATGAAGTATCCTATTGAAATTGGGAGCTGGACATAAACAAGACATGAAATATGACTGCAAGTTCACAAAAAATAGCAAAAATACCAATCGTTTTCGTATTTGTCTGTAGCTAAAGGGGAAACAGGATAAAACAGCTACCACAGGATACCAGTTCAATGCAAGCTTCTGGTCTGGACAGGTTATATTCACACCATTGTGTGTTCCAGAGTAGCTTCTCTCTGCAGACAAACCCTCAGATCAGTTGACAGGAATGATGTCTCATCAATGTATGTATGCATATCTTAATTAAGGATACACGTTGTTAGAGCTGAGAAGAATGTCAGGCTCTTCAGATTCCCAGAAATTCTCTAAGCCTGACAGATATGAAGCTGGTACTGGCTGAGTACATTCAGATAACTTTTCACAAAAGATGAGTAATTCCTCTTCCTGTATGAATTAGAACCATCCCAGAGTCTGAATTTTCCATTCCTCTGTGAGACTTTTTTTTTAATGCTTTACAATTCAGAGACAGAAGTGTATATATTATGCTACTTAATAAACATTTAAATGCAAGAGTGTGCCATACTTTTGAGACATACATAGAATTTTAACTCAATTAGAAAAACTCACTAAAGGATTACCAAGTGTTATCAAGGACATATATTGAGATGCAAATACATCTCTTGTCAGAAATTCTGTTATTTTTCTGGGCAGATACAGAATAACTATCAAAGCATGACTAAATCTTGGAAAATATTAAGGGTTGTGTAGCTGAGGGAAAGAGTATTTTTCCTTGTCTTTCTAGGTGCTTCATTTATGTCTTACCCAAACCTTTAAAGAACAAATCCTAACACTGTGTGGTGCTATGAGCAGTTACTCTGGTCTTATAAATAAATACATGATTTTTTTTTCTTTAAATATAAAACTGGCATACTGATAAAATCTCTAGTATAAGCAATTTTATAGGGAAGATATACTTTAGGCAAATATAACTAGCAGTAGCTATCACCTTTATGCTGTTATCAGTGTGCCAGTAAAATAGGTATTGTTTAACTATATCAATTGCATCTTAGGATGTAAACCCAATTTTCTTTCTCAAATTTGTTTGAACTACTCATTTTGGTCAGATCTGCACCATGAAGTTTTGCTGGCATAGATGTTGTTACTTTTATTGAATATTCGATAACCACTGATTTCCTTTAATCTTTTATTCATAATAATCCTTTTCTTTGTATACAGTTGCCAATAAAATAGTCTGTCAAGTAAAAGACCCTGGAAGTCTGAGATCTACCTGCTGGAGCAGGAATAGATACTAATGAGCTCAGCAAGGGAAACAGACTTATGCCTCATGAGAGATTGTTAGGCAAATTAAATGGACTGGACATGAGGTTTTAGGCACAGGCAGAGCATAATTCCGGCCCTCAGACAGCACTGAGGAAATGCTTTGAATACTACAGCTAGGGCTGAGAAGAAAAATGATCTAAGAGATGTCAAGGACTCTGATACTGATGATAATGAAAACAATTTTCATGATACTTGGCAGGTAATTGCTGAAACTGAGTATTTGTCTTTGTAGGAGCAATGGTTATAAACTAAAGAATTGTGTAACAGTTCAGTTGTGTCAGTACTAAGTACAGCTTATTATTCACTAGTTCAGTGTAAATTTTCTGACAACATTGATTTTGATTAGGGGCATTAGAGCTTGATGTTGCCCCAGCATAGGTAGAATCCTCCGATATATGTGGTTTTGTATCTCTTTTGTTACAGTTGGTTCTTAGTTAAAGCAGCACAAAAATCTGCGTGGACAAGCCAGAAATGAAAAGTAAGTATAAATAAATGTCACCAAAAAATTATTTCAGAAGCCATTAGCAGTAAAGGGTTAAATAAGAAGGTAGTGGCATAGAACAACTACTTTAGCCTTGCTACTACTCTTGCTATTTTAGTGAAACAAGAGAATAAATATGGGCTTGCACTTCTTTCAGTGCAAGGATCAAGGATCTGCTTTTTACTTTTGCAATAAATAACGCTGGGCTTAAGAGACTTCAATTAAGAGAGACAAGTACTTTAATCCAGGGCTTTATCTCCTCTTAGGTTGGTAAATATACAGATCCTTAATAATACCTCCTCTTTAGCATCTCATAGATGTCTTGATCTGTTTCCAACATGAAAATCCAAGCTGTAAGATACCTCTTAGTGGTTAGATCTTATTTAGGATCTAAATATAATTATGACTACCCATGTTCGGGAAAGGCAAATTCAAATTTGCTTTACAGGAAAATGGAGTATCTATATTAAAAGTGGAGTATAACCTGCACTGTTGCGTATAGATGGCAATTAGCCAACAACATATCAGCATTAGAAAGGTGAGGTTTTTGAGTGCTTTGGAGTTTGTAGCATTACAGGAATGGTAAGCTACTAGAATTCAATTAGTTTCTTCCAATATTTTTTTTTATATCTTGTGGCACTCATTCAGACTCATCGGGATGAGAACTAGTCCTTAGACTAGTGCAATTTTCCTTCTTAACTAGGCATGCTGACAGATCAGTGTTGTGTGGTTATGGGATGTGTGGAGTTTTTTTTATTGTTGTTTGCTTGCTTTATCTGACACCAAACAGAAATGCTGTCCTGCAGATGAGCAGCCACTGCTTTGTGCCATACAGGAAACTCATTAGATGGAGGCTAAACTTTGGTGTAGTAGAGTCAAAATCAGAGTTTCCAGGAAGAAAGTTATTGAGGTGATAGTCCCAGTAAGCCCACACAGAATTCTTTTAGAGATGCTGAGGGCATTGACAGGCAAAAGATGTTAAAAGAAGTCCAAGGAAAGGGACAAAAGAACAAGAAATTTTGAAAAATGAATTAGGATGTTATTTCCCAGTCTCTTCTGGGGGACCTCCAATGCTTTGTCAGGGGAGATAAAAACTCTGTTAACCATGCAATTTAAAGTGTCTGAGTGATGTGGAAGCCAAATCACAGAGCTCTCAGTCTGTAAGAGCAAGACAGATTGATGAGGTGCCCAGTGACCTGGCTGTCATGACCAGAAAGTTTTCCAGGAAAGGGAAGAGATATGGAAACTACTGATGAACTTGAAAAATGCTGAGATAAGATACTGTAAGTAGTGCAGGAATAAATAATTAGCTTGCAAAGAAAGAAAAACATTTTGGATGAGTAGGAGCTAGCTGTCTGCATAAGATATGCTGAACATCCAAAGGGCTTAGGTAAGAAAGGGTATTTTCCCAACCTGCTCCTATTTTACACTCTATTCATAATCTGCAGAAAGCAGAGGCAAGAAATTGGATTTGCCTGAGTTTAAATGACATTATCTTTGAAGAGAAAACTCCTTGTGACCATTATTTTACTGTAATGGACAAGAAGAGGAACTTTGGCAGACAGCTTAGGTGACCCACATTTCAGGGTGCCTCAGAATTCATGTGCAGGAAAAGAAATCTCACCATCCAAAGCTTAAACAAGTCTGTAATAGGCACCAAAGAACTACCCATCCATCTCAGTTCACCAAGAGACACTTCAGAACTAGAGAGAAAGAAAAAAACCCATTTATTTCAGGTGTTAAAGCTATGATAACGACATTTCTTCCTTACAAAGCTAAAACCACTCGAGGCATTCTAGAGTAAATTGGTAGCATGCCAATTTCTTGTTCACTGGAATTTAGGGCTAAAGATGAAAAGTGCCAACATAAGACAAGGCAACTGCTAGTGAGAGTATTAAAGGAGGGTGTTTTGTCTGTATGAATACTGATGTGGTATGGCCTTGCTAGAGTCTGAAAGTCAGTGTTCTTTAATACCGGGGCTAGTAGAGTAATTTATAAAATAGTTGGAAATCCTGTAAGAGTACCTCCGGTGTTCTGTTGATTAAATTCTTCATTGCACCTGGGGTTCCGAATTAAAAATATTTAATTCTAAGTAGGTAAAAAAAAAAAAAAAAAAGATTAAAATGTCAGCCATTCTAGTGCTTTTCTCCAGTCAACAGAGAAATAAAAGGATGTGAGTCTGTTAACTGCTGTTTCTATTGATGGCATGCTCACCTGTCAACAGTGTGCCAGACTATAATCTCTTGCACAGACTGCTCTTAACTTCTGATAGTAGTAAAGAACCAGTGTAACTTTGCAAATGAAAAAAAACTTGGCTTATTCAGGTATTGAAGATTGAAATATAGAGAGTGAAGAATGTTGCAGAGTTGGCAAAGAACCAAAGCTTGAAGCCTTGCCCAGGTTTCCTCTGGTCTCTTACCAGGCAGCTCAGGTGCACGAATATCAGACTTCCCTATTAATCAGATTTTAAAAAAGACCTTATTAGCTTGGTTGCAATGATGGGTCTAAGGTGACTGCAGGCTTTTGCACCATACTGCACCTCATGGGTAAAGGCTTTTACACGGCATAGAGCCCCAAGGAACATGCCACTCGGGCTCATCACAAGAAATTAGCTTGGAAAGAGCTAGACTTATGAGCTCTCATTCCATAATTGTTCTGCTGAATGCATGCCAACCCAGAAAAAGCACTTTCTCTGGAGTTCAGTTTCTATTTGGGAGCGGGCTGAAGACTGCTTTCAGTTCTCTGATGAGATGGTAATGTTACATTGCACAAGGAAGTGCTGGAAGCTTGATCTGTTCTCATGATTTGGAGAAGGAAGGAGCCATATGAGGGAGGCAGTGGAAGGCGTAGCAAGTTTTGAGGACTCCTTGATTCACTGTGTTTAATGTCAAAGCTGAAGTAGCCTTTGGGCACTTGAGATAATTCAAATGCTAAAACTACCTGTGCAAGTCCTGTGCTGAGATTATTAACACGGGTGTTGTACAATGTTGATAGGATGCCTGTCAGCTGGCTTCTGTGTTTTCAGGGCAAGCAGTAAGTAATATCTAATGAATTGTGACACAATATGCATGGTTTGTACACTATCCTTTACATTTCCAGAGGTCTTGTAAAAGGTCAAATGAATCTAAGCAGTATGTGCTTTGCTCACTGATTTTACCAGTTATGAGCTAGAACTGCAAAGCAGGGGAGGGAACTGCATTATATGGAGCAGGCACTAGGAAGCATTTGTGGACTTCATTCTAGATGAGTTCAAGTACACAGACATCTCTCCTAAAAGCTAAATGGAAGAGACACTCAAATTGCATTATTTAATAAGATGGCTAAAGCTCAAAAGTGTTTGCCTGGGTTCCCATGCCATGAATACATGCATGGGAAGAAGTGAAACTTAGTTTGAGAAGAAGAAAACAGACTCCAGGACAGGCTATTTGCAGCTGTGGTAGTCCATGGTAAGTTAGACATAGAAGGTAACTAGAAGTCAGAAAAAGTAAGCAAGAAGTAGAGAAGAAATCATGAACACGAAGGCATATTTTATCACTGGGACATTCGTCTCCTTACAATGTTTAAAATTGCTCTCTTTTTACGCTTGAATTTGAAAAGATTTTGTAGTTTTTTTTTTTTAATTTTTATGTATAATGAAGCAGAACTAAGTTGGATATGTTTCTGAAGCTGTCTGTAGAAATCCATTCATTTTATTGAAAACGAAATAAGTGAAGCAAATGCAGTGGCTGCAGGTATGATTTGAGATCAAAATTGGAAGAATCCGGAAAAGCTTTTATCGTATTAAGTCAGCCACTTTGCAAAACATATGTATCTTTTAGAAAACATCAGTAATTCAGAAAATATTTGTAAAAGTTTGATCTCATGTCAGAGGAAATATTTACATAATATATTTTTCCAAGCATAACACTATAAGTGCACAACGTTCCTCAGCATTTTGGGAACAATCTTCTGGAAAGTGCTGATTGGAGTTATCAGTCACTACTCAGGTTTTACATTTGAACATTTACATTTACACTGGTCTTTATAACAGTGTGTTTAAAGCAAAAGAAATATTCCTTTCCCATTTCTTCAGATGTCTGCAGGCTTACAGGCTAGATCTTAAATTCTGTGTCACTGCTGTGTCTTTATTTTTGCTGACATAGCAGCTATTTTAGCAGCATATATAGATCTTAGCTAAGGTCTTCCATTCCCTGAAGAATTTACATTTATGTTAATGTGGTAGGTCCTCCTTTCTATGTATCTTTTTGTACATATACTAGTGGAATAACAGAGTATATTATTTGGTAAATGTTCTGATACATCCACAGTGTATTACAGTTTTATTTCTATATTAATTAATATTGAACTGGGATTTGGTTGGGAGAGATCTGAGTTAAACTGAAAGAAAAAAAGAGAATTTATACTTTATTTTCCAGGAAAGGAAAGGATGGAAGTAAGTGTGGGCAGGGCAAAAACTAGGAGCTCAGAGGAATAATTACCAGCCTTTTGCCATTTCACTGGATTCACCCTAACTCTATTTCCACTTTCATGCTAGCTCTCATAGAGACTCCTTTGCCATTAGCTGGAACACACTGAAAGGTTTTTGAGCTCTCAAGCCCACAATGAACAGGCAAGTTGTGCTGACCTGCTGTTTCTTTTGTATTACTTTTCCAGAAGGGTGATTTCTAATATAACTTTTGCCTCTACTTAAGGGCTGAACTACCAAATGGTGCTATACATTCACAAATGTAAATAAGAAGCTCAGCATTTACAAATGAGGTGGTTGGGGGCCCATGCAGAGGAAAAGAAGTCTCCAAAAGTGCTGTTTGCATATTAGGGGGGAGGGAGGGGGAATTTAGGGAATGCAGCTGTAGAGCCTATAGTGCCTGCTGTGTAAATTGCCTACATTGCTTGCCTCTGAGCTCACAATACAGCTGGCATGCTATCAAATATCCCAAAGGGTATTAGCCTCTCTGTATAATTACCAATGCTTTTTTAAAAATAAAAACTTGGCCAATGATAAATAGAGGGGAAGAACCTAACAAAATCCAAATGGTGAAAGTCTTATTTCACTATGTCCATGTCTTTGCAGAGCAAAGAACAAATACTGGGCTCTGCTGATGCAAATGTTGTTCCTAGAGATGGTTCACAGCTTTCCACCTTATGCTGCTATTAGTTTTTCACTTTTGTGGTCTGAGTTTTCAAATTTTTTTCTCTTTTTTTCCTCTTGTAATGACTTTTGGTTTAGCTTCGGACCCTGCCTTTTCCCTTCACCCCTGAAGCGCTGATCTAACTTCTAAAAGCTTTGAAAAATACATATCCATGAAGTCCTTTCACCTTGACCCCTCTCTGTCTGCTGCTGGAAGTGCAGTTCTTCATGGCATCTGTACTGCTTCCACCTGTCTTTGTAGTTACCATGGAAACCTGCCACAGGCTGCATGAAGCCACTGATGAGACAAGGAGGAAGGGATAAGCCTTTCAGTTCCTAAAATAGAATAATAAGTGTAGGACTGAGAGCAAATCACACTCTAATTGTCCAGGACACACACCCAGCAAAGTATGAATTCTGGTGGCGCTGTAAGGTCAGGTTTGATGGTACTTTATTAGGGGAAAGTCTTGGTCTCTTTTTCATTTGCACAGGCTTGTACATGAGGCTTTTTTGGCCTGGTGAACAAGATTGAATTCAGCTTGCTTCGGTTCTGAGGCAAAATCCAATTTTTCCATTGAAAGCAGGTCATCCTAAGTATTCTCCAGCTTTAGAGTTCGAGTGGTTGTTTTCAGCTGGGCAACATGAACACTGAGCCCAGGTATTCTGCACTGATGGCCATTTATAGAGGTGGTGTGAACGAACACATAAAGTGCAAACTGAAGGCTGATGAAAGCTCCAGCCTGCCAAACCTGCAGCTGGTGAATGTAACAGAAACACAGACATCCAAGCTCAGGCTCAGCAATCCATTCTGCTTCTGAACGTGGGTGGGATCTTGGGTGGCATTGAAGCGATACCTCTGCGTGCCCAGAACACTGAGGAGCTGGAAGGTTGAGTCATTTTCCTTCTTTCTCCTGTCTTGTTCTCGGGTTTATGTTTCTCCAGTGGTAAGAAGTTACTAGAAAAAGCCCCGTTTTGGATTTAGTAAAGCCTCAGTTTGGTAACTTCAAGACAGATTTAGTTATCCAGGACTTTTTGGGTACGCATTTAGCAGAACGATTAATTAACAAAATGCTCTGTATACTTCATTGATTTCTCGATGGCAGGTGAGGAAGGGCAAGAATGGCACATGCACTGTATATACAGGTGTGTTGAAGGCAAACATGGGCAAGCACAACTTGCTCTTAAAGCCGACCTGAAGTTACATGACTGTACCACCAAGGTCCTGAGCTAAGCTACTGCTGAAATTTCAGGAGGGCTTGTCAGTTCAGGGCTGGTGTGACACTGCAACCACATGGCTTTGTCCAGGACAAGATACGGACAGAACTGCTTAATCTGCTGATTTGTCTTGCTGACAGTTTGTGATGCTGCTTTTTGCCAAGCCAGGCAGCTGTTCACTGGCACCTGGAGTAAGAACACTGTGCTCTCAGTTCCCACAAGCTGCTAAAAAGTTGTCAAGGGGAAACTGACTTCTACTAAGGCTTCTCCTGGCTGTATGGGATCGGGAATGACTTTGGATCCCATTACCTGTACTTTGCAACTGCTGGTGCTTGATCCTGGTCCCATTTATAGTGATGAATATGGAATTGTGCTTTGATTTCGTTGCACTTGCATTTCACTTTAATTGCATTATGAATGAGACAAGACTGACTTCCCCCTTCCCCCTATACTGGTCAACCTTACTAAAGTCTTCAGTACTTTATTTGTGTGGTCTCCATGTTATACTTCAGTGGGTCTTACTCAATCTCTTTGTGCCTAATGAAACTCAGTAATAGTTGTATTTGCAAGAATAAATTGATTTTTCTTTTGGAATGCCTACAGTTTTAACATAATAAAGAAAAATTCTGACGTACTGAATACAGTGATATTTCACACGTAGCTTTTTAATAATTTTTTCTTATTTCTAGAAGTATGAAGCTTAACTTGAAAAAGAAATTTCTCAGCTGTCAAGTGAAAAAATGCCACCAGTTCAAGAACAAAATAAAATATGTTACAAATGAGATTACTCTGGTGCCACATTTATATCAGCAGTATATGTTTGCTTATCTCGTTCCTAATAAAAACGAAAGATAGAACATAATAATTTTAGCTAGCTGTGTAGGTTATGCTGTTTAAGCAGTTTGTTTTGAGAAGGGTGTGCTTGTGACAATCTTGGATGCCACTAAGCATTTTGTTTTAAATTTTTTTACTAAATATTACTCCAAGTTCAGTGCTACTTAACAGAGACTCCACGGTTTATAGTCACAGATTGTTATTTCTAGTATTTCTCATGTGATAACAGAATAGCAAAACCCCCTGCAATTCTTTTTCAAATGCATGGTTGAGTGTAAGGGGGATAATTAGAAACTTTGAACTAATAAAAATATATCCATGGCTGATACTGTTCACTGTTCTGCTTCTTGAGATAGCTGATGTGATTTTTTTTTTCCAAAGGACCAAGCCGGCTGTAATGATGGTCCATAGCAGAAAATGGCTATTCTTCACAAAACCAGCTTTTAATCAGCTCCTCTCAAGGGATGTTTCATCTGATAGCAAAGGTACATAGATGCACACAGTAAATATGTTGGTCAAAAATACTAAGCAGTTAAAGGCAACTTTGAAAGCATTTAATCTGTAATAATCACCCCTTCAGAGAGGAGAATTACAAAATGTAATGTGTTTATATTACATGGCATGAAAGCTGAGAACATCTCCTGAATCACAGCTGTAATATAATGCTTTTGTTTCTAATATCAGCTTCTTTCATAGAATCATTATGGTTAGAAAAACAACTTTTCAAATAAGCAATGAAAACAAAAACCTCACTTCTTTATCTTTTTCCCACTCTTTCAATTCAATATGCAGCTTCAGTAAGTAACACAATATGCTACATTTCTCAACCTGTACAGTCTGTCTTAAGTATTGTGCAGTTGTTACTAATATATTGTGGCAATATGAGGTGCAAATCTGGAACAACGCTTATCAAAGCAACTTGCTTATTTTTAAATTTTTTCTGGTGATGGCACTGGCATTTCTCTGTCTGCAGAAGTCTTCATATATTCATGCGTATGAACTGTACTTACTGCGTGGAAAATTTAATCCTGAATTTGGTGGTTTGGATGAAACTGGAATACCTATAAATAGTGATAAATAGAAACTGTGCAAGAAAAATTAGAGGACAATACTGGAACTAAGGAAACCAATTGCAACAAATATGTCTTTATACAAGACCTGTCTTCAGAGCAGCATTTCTTTTTCTTCAGACAAACACCATATATACAATTTGTCCATTCAGTAACCCACACGGTAACAGTAGTTTCAGCTGCCTGTATAGCTATTTGGAAATGGGACAAGGAAATGAATAAAAAAATCTCACAGCAGTCTTAAAGAAGATAATACAAGCAGAGCGAGGTCTGAGCTGCAGAAAGAATTCTGGTGGAAAGCTGTGGTTGGATATTTTCACATGACAGGCTTGAAAAATGAAACATGCAGAATTTGCAGCAGGATATAGAAAGAAATGCTAGGGTAAGGAGAATCATCTCTCGGGAATATTCTCAACAGAAAAAAACATCTGGCCTAGGATTAGAAATCTGGACTATTTCATCTGAATTGTCATAAAACATTTATGCTTTATTCTGTTTGTGATTTTTTGATGATCTCCAGCTTCCCTGATCACTGTTTCTTTTGTAATAAGCCCATTTCTTCTGTCTTTCCCTCTTTTTTTTTTTTTTTTTTTATTTATTTAAGTCTTAAAATGTACTCCTTTATTACTGCTGTCTTTAAGTAGCATCTTTGAGTAGTGGAGTTCAGAGTAGATTCAATTCAGAGTCTAAATGATAGGTGCATCAGAAATAGTAATACAGCATTATTAAAGCACCTTTTTGTTCATGTCTGCACCCCAAAATACAGCTCTTTTTCTTTATTCTGGTATTTTGGCAAACTTCTTATCTGTTAGTTTCATGCTGTGCAATTGCTTTTCTCTGGGCATGTCTGGGTGAGTTTTCTAAATTTTCACTGGAGACAAAAATTGTGTCTATTTTTTTTGGCTTACTCTCCTTACAAGGTTTTTATCCTACAGAAATTCCTTTCCAGCTTCAGATGGGGATATATGTCTCTGTGCAGTTTAGATAAGGATGATGCCAGAAAAAGAAAGGAGCAGAAGTCTGCAGTTTTTGCTGCATGAAGCCTGCTCCAGAAATGATTGGAGAAGCAGAGATTTCCATATATTGAATGTAGTTAATGGCACAAAGGTCATTGTCAGTCCTGAATCAGAGGCCCATACTTGGGTGAACGCTGATCCTTCTTGTGCATATTTAACTCTTTGTTTATGGGAGAGCTCCATTTCCATTTCAGTTTCCAAATGAAAATCATGAATACTCTACCCAAACAGGAAGAATATAACTTATGATAGAAGAGTTCTATTATTGATCTCCACTTGTAGCAGCTTTTTAAAGTCATCCTTACTGCATGTAATTCTGGAATGGATTTCAGTGGAGCATGATGTCTTCATGTGAGTAGATAGTATGGTATGGGTATGAGCTGCAGTAGCCTGAGGATACTGTTCATAAATATTTTTTTTTTTTTTTTTTTTTTTTTTTTTTTTTTTTTTTTTTTTTTTTTTTTTTTTTTTTTTTTTTTTTTTTTTTTTTTTTTTTTTTTTTTTTTTTTTTTTTTTTTTTTTTTTTTTTTTTTTTTTGTGAAAGCACTGGAAATTCTTTCTGCTGCATCATGTTTGCAATGGTGAAGTGGGCAGAGTTCAGTTACATGCATGTAGTCTGACAAAAATAGGGGAGATACGCCATCTACAGCTACCTCTGTAGTATTCCTTTTCCTGTGGCTGTGTGCTGCTTTTTCAGTCTTTTCTACAAACCTATTGTTGAAAACCCTATCAAGAAATTCTACCTGTTGGTAATAATGAAGGGGAGTGAATATTTTTAACCCTGTGTGTATTGCCACTTTTTTCACCTATGCTGGCCTAATGGTAAGGAAAAATAGTTCTATTTAGAATTAAATCCCTATGTTTAAATTTTATTACTATATTTTGAGGATGGGGGCTAAATTCACTGCCTGCTGCAGTCACTAGGAATTGGCACCATTTTTTTAACAAATGCTCTGTGTGAATGTAAGAAAGATGCTCCTGGATAGGCTGAGGTATGTTTAAATAGGGAATTTGGAACCTTAACATGTCCTCCATAAACACAATTTTACTAGAAGGTGTGGGTTGATGGAAATACGATGTGAAGGATTGGTTGCTTGCAGGTTGCCTATGCTTGCCATTTTTCAGCTGTGGGAAACACCTGATGTATCATTTTGCATCTGCTCCAAGTGTCTTCAGGAAATAATCTATACTCTATAATGGTAAACCTAGTGCAAATAAACAACTTATCTAGCTGCTCCTGGGATAAAGGCAGAAAGAGGGCATATTTGAATAGAGCACTGCATTTTGAGAGTGAACACTGAGGCTAGTTGTCAGCAGTTTGGAAATCAGTGCTGGGCAGGACTAGAAACTGTCCATGTAGCTCAGGCACTGAGGTGTGGGAGCAAAAAAGTTACATGATCAGCATTTTTCACTTGAGATTTTTTGGGGAAACAAAGATGGAAAGAGTACAACATGTAATAATAATTATTATAATTATTAGCAATTCCAGGGGCTTCTTTTGAGGCTTGCTGGAGGAAAGCTTTGCTGCATTTTCCAGGCTTGCTAAATATCTCCCAAAAGTCAGTATTTTCTCCTCACCTCTCCTGCAGCTTCTGGAGGTCATGGGGTACTAATTCAGCTGAGGGATTTACACTACTGTCACTACTCTGTTGTTGACAGGTCACAGAACCAGATAAGACTTATTAAAACAAGCAGAATGAGGCTGTTGCCAAGCACCATCAGCATACTTGTTTCTGGTTTACTGTGAATGGAGGGTGAACGGTGGCAGCTATGATTGCAGGATGAAAATGAACTATAGCTCTGCTGCAGTTTAATATGTTTAAGTTCATTGCAATTTTAGAGGTAAACAATAGGGGAGAGTAGACTCGGAGATGCGAAATTTAAAACCTTTTTCTTAGGGTGGCAACAATCAAGTCATTTCGTAACAGATTTAGTTAGAGTAACCTCTTCTTTCAAGTAAGTTGGCCAAAACCAGAAAAAAATAGGAAAGATACTATTTGTTACAATGATAATTTGATCTCATATATCTTCTCATATTTTTTTTTTCCCGCTGTAGTAAGATTCTTATAATGTAACCCCTGAAGGTGAATGCTATCTAATGTTTAAAAATCTCAGTTTTGCCTATGTCTTTTTTGATGGCTGTCATATTTCCTAAATGTTTTTTTTGCTACTTATTTGAAGTCACAGATTGTGCTGTAGCTAAAAGTGGTTTTGTAGCCTAATGAACTATTAAGAGAACAATTTCTAAAGAAAGAAGAATTGTGCATTGGCTTTAATAAAAATAAATATATAAATAAATATATATTTAGTATAAATATGTGTAAGTATAAAATACTTGTCTCTGAAAGAGAAAAGTTAAATCAGTTGCTGATTGAAGGTTGAGAGACCTTCCCAAGATATGCAGATTTTTACTGCTTTATTTTACACATACTCTAAAACAAAACAAAACACCCTAAACCCCAACAAACAGAACTTGTAACTTAATTGTTCTAATGAAACTCAGGTATGAAACCACTGCCTTGAGTAATTATGGTGTGCAAATTACTACAATTTTGTTAGTACCAGGAGAACAGATGATGATGTGCATGACGTATTTTTGAAGAGTTTTAGCAGAAACAAGAAGTAATTTTGATTTACTTGATGTATTCTATAAGCATTTACGGAAAGATCTGGTGTCACCCAATGAATTGAAAGAAACTGAACTTCTATGTATCAAGGTTTAATAATTGTCAAGAAAATAGAAAACACAATGACAAAAAATTGCTGACTTTCCAATATAAGGGAGAATCAAGGAATTTCTTCTAGGTTCTCTGCTGTCTAATATCCCCATAAGTGATCTGAAAAAATGAGATGCAAGAGATGGTAAAGTTTGTACAATGTGCTGTTTTATTCAAAGTAACAAAAATGAAATCTCATTGCAAAGAACTGTTCATGATAATGCATGATGGAGTGATTAAGTGGCATGTGAGATTCAGTGCAATTAAAAGCACTTGAGAAAACCAATCTTAATTTTCCACATTAAAACCAATGACACATTTTGCTTGAGAGAGAACTTATAATTTTAACAATTCATTCTAAGCAAATGTCAGCTCAAAGTACAGTACTGGCCAAACAAAAGGGGACAGGTAACTAGACTGTTAGAAAAGGGATGCAAGACAAACCATAAAACCTTATTATGCCTTTGTGTAAATACCATATTTGCCTGCAGATTCATTGTTAACTGAAGTTCTGATTACCCCTCCTCTGAAAGTGTATTTTAAAACTAAAATATGTACAGACAAAGACAACAAGGATGATCATAGATATGAAAGGACATTTTCTGAAGTTGCCATTAGATAGATTAAGGTTTTTCATCCTGGCAAGGTTACAAACAAGATGATGGAATTCTATGTAGTGTTGATTTCCATAGAACAGATGAATGAAAGCCACTGTTCAGGATTGATTTTTTCTTTCTGAGGCAAAAAATGAGGGGGGTATCATGTGAAATTATCCAGTGGAATGTTCACAACAAAAGGGTACACAATTATGTGATCAAAGATTAGACAAATTGGTGAAAGCAAAAATTCTGAAGAGAGTTTAAATGTACCTTAGGAAGAAGTGCTTTTGTTGCAAATTTCAAAAGTCTAGCAGTGAGTATTAGGAGAAATATTTCTGCATGCTTACCCTTCTACAGCAGATCATCAGGGAAGACAGTAATACAGGACAACATGGACTTTTGGGTTGATCCAGTCTTGTAATTCTTGTGTTTCTAAGTGATAGGAACAGCACATGTCAGAGACTGCAGAAGATACTTGTGTGCTTTCCTGTACAACTGCTCAACATGCAGTAGGGGAACTTCCACCATGGCTGCTGCACAGTGTGTCCCCTCTCCTGCTTTGGGTCCTGAGCTGCCCATGGCAGTTATGTGAGGTCTCAAAGCTGAAGGCTGGCTGTGATTTTAGATTAGTGCCATATAGACTGTGGGTATTTTGGGTAGGGAGCATGAAGTGGGGATCATGTGAAAAAGTCAGAATTGGATGTGTGTCTTGTGTAATCTGTGGAAGGAGGTGGACTTGAAGTTCTGCTCGCTTCTACATCCCTGCACCACAAAGTGCTGCAGTTGCAGTCCTGTTCTTAGAATCATGGAATCATTTGGGTTGTGAAAGACCTTTAATGTCACTGAGTCCGACTGCTAACCTAACGCTGCCAGGTCCACCACTAAAACATGTCTTTCTGTGCCACATCTGCATCTCTTTAAATACTTCCAGGGATGGTGCAGAAGTCTGATCTTCCTCATGCTTTCTTGAGTACTTCTAGGCATTGTAGGGAGATCTTTTGACACTTTTTTTTGAATCTGTTAGTAAAGATAAATGTGTGGGAACAGTGTCTCTTGCTGCTGGAAGCTGAGCAGGGATGCTGTTTGCCTGAGGCAGTATTTCTTATTACTCTCAGAGAAGAGTGATACTTAGAACTTGAAACGGAACACATCTTTAGATGTATAATTAAGTCCTTATGACAAGAAGAAAATTGTAAATTCAGCTTTTTGAACTTTAATATGTAGGGTAAACCTTATAAAACAAGAGGGTAGCATGACTGCAGTAGTGTAAGTGCCCACAGCTATAGAATACGTAAAATAAAACTACAGAAAGAATTAGACTGTCTAAAGCAGGGGGCTAACTGATAATGAAAAAAAAAAATCCATATTGTAGCTATGTATGTCATGTATTTCCTTACTGTACAATCATTTTAGACAAGTTGACAGCTACTTACATTCCCAAGTGGGAAAAGGTGATAAAGCTGTTTGTATTAAATTTTGTACTAGAATGGTAAAATCAGTCACACTGTATCATAAACAGTGATGAAGAATGAGGATATATTTTTTTTTTCCTGAATCTTCCTCAACCTTAAATTATGATGGAAAAAGAAAACAAATAACTAAGTAATGATGTTACATATGAAAACCTTTACTCTGTTTTTAGGCGTAATAGTTTGAAATTGGGGATGTAAATATAACCTACACTTATCTTTGGCACTTCTATTGGATTATCAGTTCTTCGAAGTGGAAGCTGCAGATCATCACAATGTTTTATGAGACTGTAGTGGTCAGGACAATATGCTACAAATGTTGGCAAATGATAGGCCTTGTGGAATGGCGTCTTCGTGTTGCGACTGAGATATACTATGTTATGTGCTTCTGTTAATTTATTCTTGTGCTGCACTGTTTTCCATCACGTCTACAGTAAAACTGCATCAAGAATATTTTACAGTGTGAGATATTGTTGGTCAAAAAAAAGCGCTATTTCTGAAAATTTACATTTAGTTTAAAAGTATGCAGAAAATGCATTTTCAATGGTTGACAGTTAAAGTAGCAGCACTAATGATTAGTTGCTTGGAAATCTTCTAAGGTTTTTCTCTGTTTACGTATTTATATTTGTATGTTTTTAATATTTTTTGTTGTTGTTGAGAGAGAGTGACCTGCAGACTCTATAACAATCTGCTGAAAGGAGAATGACCACTCCATTCCTCCTCCTGATCTGGCTTTTGGATATGAAGAAGCAGAGTATGGCACTCTTATAGAACAGTACCCATCCAGCTCACTATCAGACAGTATTTGTATGTAACTTTTAATGACTTGCACATCACTGAAGAGAAAAGAGTACATAATGTGCTGTATTTTATTTTTTTACTAAATAACACCAACTAAACAATTTCTACCCCCTCCTCCTCTCTCCACCCCCTACCACCACCCCGTCCCCTCCCCCAAAAAAACCAAACCCCAAAACTGTTCTGTTCTCCTTTCTTCTAGAATAACAAAAATAAAATAGCTGCCATTGGATTTCTGAAACTATGCAGAATGTTTCTGGAGGTTATGGATGCAAACGTAAGGCAGTTTTGATGGTACTGTGGTGAAGTAGTACCTGCTTTACTGCTTGCTAAGACTTTTCTGTAGACTTGGAAAAATCCCCCGTATCTCTGAAAGTGAGTAATCATTCCCTTTTCTTCTTGGGCAGAAAGGTAATATAAAAAAGGGCATACAATAATCTGCAAGTGATAAGAGAGAAGCTTAGGGTGTAAAGGCTGCAAGAAACCCGCTTATGCTTTTTTTACAGTTATTCATTTCTGAAAATAACAAAGCCGTGAGAAAATTGATTCAAAGAATCTCAGTATGTCTATGAATTCTAAAATCATAGAAAAAACTGAATTGAAAGAATGCAATTCTGATATTGAATGTATTCTGAGTGCTACCTTATAAATACATATTTGTCTCTGTTTTATTTGCAAAAAATATTTGAGAGAAATTTCCCATTTTTTTTTTTACAATTTTTTTTAAATATACAGCACAAAAAATTTCAAGGTATAGATACGGTTTTTCCCCCTTTAATCCCTTCATAAGAAGGGGAATAATATGTAAAGAAATATATATGTATTACACATGTGAAACAAAATCTCTTTTAAAGTCATACAATTCCTTGATACGCTTTCTAAGCTACAGGAAGACTCTTGCAGGAAAGTCTGGAAGTTCTAGGACTTCATGTAAGGACACAGTATATGACACCTGTTGAATCATAGACATTCTTGAATTATTTAAATATTTTTTTCATAATTTTTAAATTTTAGGGAAGTAATTACTTAAAAAGTAATGAACTTTAATTCTGTTATATTTTCAATATCTTTAAGTTGCCATATTTTACTGACACTTTTGAGAATAATTACAATTAGTGCAATTTAATAATATTAAAAATACACGTTCCACATCTAAGGCATCTTGCAAAGAAATCTGCCTGCGGAGTTGTTAATACCACAGCTAAAAACCTTTAAGTGATTACTTTCCTGTTTATAACATTTATCTCTGCATAGTTCTTGACATTTTCATCTTTAATTAGAAGTGTATCATTGTAGGTTAGGTCAGTAAAGTATAAATATCTTTGTCAAAAGGTACTGGGATTAGACTGTGTGACTCCTGCTAGTAAAGCACTTGACAGATCTATATCAGTCTGTGGCAAAAAAGGCTATTTTTCAAAGTCTGTAGACTGCCACATTATTTTTGCTCCAAAGTCTTTTTGTACTGTCTGTAAGTTTTTAGTTCTACGTCAGCTTACTGCTTTCTCAAAGAATTTATCATGTTTTTAAAATTTTTTTAGACTGTTAAATCACTTTTGAAGCCGAAATGCTGTAAATCTGATGTCAAGTCTACACTGAAAAAAAAAATGTTCTCATAATTAAAAGAACTTTTATAGGTTAACAGCTCTACTTTAAAACCATTCTGAGACATGACAGATTGAAATTCTGTAAACTCTGGGTTATAAGTCTTGAGTTCTTTTTCAAGATGTGTATTTTTGCAGTATTTTAGTAAACTGTGTTCTTTAATATCTGTGACATCTTCTCAAACAAATTGCAGATTAAACGTGTCTTCCCTTTGAAAGGCCTCAACAGCTATTGTTCGTGAGTAACATCAACTACAGATAGCATTTATAACAGAGGGGATGCTTGAGTAGTGCTAATTGCATATAGTGAATTATAGTTCATGATTAACCAAAATAGGGGCGGGAATAATGAATTCCCTTTTGGTTACTCTTTCCCCCTATGATTAGTTTTCCAAGAAATGCATTAGAGGGCAGCAGAGCCACATGGAGACTCAGATCACAAGTGTTTCTAAGTATTCGATGCCAGAGCTTTAGTATTCCATGTTTTTGTTAGAGATCATATTTTCTGTGCCTGCTGTTGCAGTTGTCATGTTTTCTCAACATTGAGTAAGCAAAATGCATAGTCTTGAAGTAATCCGAAGTAGAATCCGGGAAGTTATCTGTAATTATTGTAGTTATACAAATGGAGAAATAACACAAGGAGATTTAATGGTTGTGGTTCAGGTGATTTAAGCTGGGAAAGAGTTAATTTTCTTCATAGTAGCTGGTATGAAGCTGTTTTGGATTTGTGCTGGAAACAGTGTTGATAACACAGGGATGTTTTTGTTTATTGGTGGGCAGCACATGCACGTAGTCAAGGCCTTTACTGCTGCTCTTGTTGCCTCTCCAGTGAAGAGGCTGGGGGTGCACACAGGAAGCTGGGAAGTAACATGGATGGGATAGCTGGCCCCGACTGACCAAAGGGATATTCCACACAATATGGCATCTGTATGTTCTGTACTACATGGCTCTGCATGTGCAACCATCACATTTGGGGTGATGGTGTTTGTCATCCCAAGTAATTGCTGCATGTTGTGGTGCCCTGCTCTTCCGGAGCTGGCTGCACACCTGCCTGCCTGTGGGAAGCAGGGAATTAATTCCATGTTTTGCTTTGCTTGTGTGTGTGGTTTTTGCTTTCCCTATTAAACTGTCTTTATCTCGACTCATGAGTTTTCTCACTTTTCCAATTCTCTCCCTGATCCTACTGGTGGGGCAGTCAGTGAGCAGCTCTGTAGTACTTAGTTGCCAGCTGGGGTTTAAACCACAACAATGGTATACTGAAAATGTGGTTAGGAATGTGAGAACTTCAATCTGAAGTAAGCTTTTGATCTCTAGATTTGGATGATTTCAGGTAGTATTTTAGCTACCTGTGTGCTTTATCCTTTAGGGTCAAGGGAAGTCCTAGAATATGCAACTGGAGTTTTTGTTCCGAGTCTGTCTTTCTCTTACATAATCTATTCTGAAATAATTTTTGAAATCTAGATTTAACTGCTGATGCTAAAAGAATTTAAACCACTGTATTTTAAGGAATGTTGACCATTTCATCACTGTTAAAAATCTGTGAACTGGAGTATTTTGTTTCGTATTCTGGTTTATGTGAGTGCACAAGAATTTCATAGCTCTTTGGTGGAGAGTTCTGTATGAATACAAATTCCTTTGTTACCATTAATGTTGTTATGGAAGAGAAACTGCCCAATACTGGCACTGTAAGGTATCTCTGTGTTTCACCATGACAATTTTCATTTGATTTATATTCTAGAATGGTGATATTTAAGAAATTTTGGCTACTTCTGAAGTAGTTATCCTACATAAAAGGATATATAAAAAAAAAAGCTAAGTATTTTAATTTTAATTTACCTGCAATATTTATATCTTGATTTTTTTTTTTTAATAAGACTTGAGTACAAAGAGAATTTTTGTTTCTATCTCTTGGGGAAATAGTGAACACCTTCATGGAAAAGGATGAACATCTTTTAAGAGTCTAATTATTACTTTCTATTAGTAGAACTGACCCATAACCAGACCAAAGTGTTTAAGTGGGTCAGTACATTTCTAAGACAGGTTCTTACTGTAGATTATCTTAGCAGATATTGTCCTTTCTTTAACTACTGTTTTTTTCTTATCGATAGATTATAGAAATGTAGCATGGTCCTGTTTATTTTTGATTTGCCTGTGTTTCTTGTCCACTTCCTCTTGGTTTCTCTTTGTAGATTTTTATAATTTTTTTGGCACTTCAGTTTCATTGCCCCATTTCAGTCAGCCTTCAGAGCTGGATACAGTGTAGAAATCATGATCTAGATTAAGATCTTACTTTTAAAGTAGTCATAACTTAGGGTTAGAATGGAAAACGTTTAAGTGGTTCATTGGAGTTTATTCGTATATTGAGCATTTTGGTTTGTACTTATGTGTTGGTTTTAATAAAATGTTTTATTTTTCTTGATGTGTTTCTAATTCTACTGTGGGTAGAGATAATCAAGCCTGAGTCTTCATCTTCCTGTTTCTCTTAGAAATGGTCAATTTTTCGTTATTTCTAAGGTCTTGTTTGCAAGGTTATACTTTGCAGAAAACCTTCTGCAGATGCATGTTTCTCTTAATACTTATTACAGAATCAGTGGGATCAGTTAATACTTTGTGTGAAAATATAAATAATATCACTTGCAATAGTAGCCATCAAGGGTATCAGAGGCACACATCAACAACACACAACCAAAACATTATGATCCTTGGGAGACAAAGAGCTATCTGAAAACAAGTCTGTCTTTGGAGGGTTTTGAAGTGCTTTCTTGTTAGCAAAACATACCTTTCCATATGTTTTTATTTGTTTAACGTAAATTTGCTTAAATAAAAGCAGTGCATAAACTTAAATAATTTAATGAATTTTCACGGTTAGAATATAATAGCACAATGAGAAGCACCATGAAAAGCAAATACAATAAACAAACCCTTAAGTGGATAATAAACTATTTTGAGTTTTCTTTTAGCACTTGCTACTTTTGGCCTTACTCTTTCTCTGAAAAAGTGACGGTATGTGTAGCAGGTGTTGGGTTAAATCCTTATTTTTATTTTACACAACCACTATTTTTAGGTCAGAGCTCCTTCAAAGCTTAAGCCACACATCTAAGATTCCCCAAGTTGCTGCTTTTTTTCTTACTATGGGTACATCTATTGGATAAGCCATGAATTCCCAAAGCACACTTTCACTGTGAAACAAATGTAGGCCTCAGTCCAGCAAAGCACTTAGATGTTAATGGTTAAATACACAGTTAGATGTTGCATTTGCTGCAAGTAGGACTGCTTACATATTTTAAGCTATGGACATATGGAAGTGCTTCAGTGGATTGGTGCCCACATGCAGTGCCAAGGAAGAGCAACAAATTTGCATGATGTTACTGAGCTAGGTCCTCTGGTACAGAGATAGACCTGCAAAGTCCTCAATAAAAAAAAGAAAAAGAAAATTCAAATCCTATTTTTAAATAGCTAAAATATTTGCATTGTAACATATGTGTTCTATAAATGTCACAGAATTATTTTTTAAAAACCAGCTGTTCATTTTCTCTTGCTCTTATGATGGGAGTTACTACTGTGCTTTGGTAAGATTGGCAGTTACTTTAAAAATGTGTGAAGACTGGTGTATCAGACTGGGACCAGGGAGCTCTGCAGATTTGGATCTACTTGCCCGTAAAATATGGTTTGGAAGGAGAGGTGGAGAAAGCAAATAATTCTGTGGCATAATGTGAGAAAACAGTGTGTGAACAAAGCAGCAGTATTAAAAGGTCTGTGCTGAGAGGATCTGCCTTACTTTAAATATTATAACCCTCAATTGTATGACTGTGTAAGGGAGTTTGTGCTGGGAAAGATGAAGAATATGCAAAGAAGGTTATTTTTGAAAGGTGTTATATTAAAAAAAAAAAAAGAAAAAAGTATTAAACCCCAAACTTCTTAAGCTAGAGCTTAGTGAGATGACTATAAAGCCTACATAATCCCTGTGTGTAGGTAATACATGTGCATACATCTTCAAGCAATTGTATATCAGGTCTTCCTCAAGCTGTTTCATCAATAAACTTAAAGTTTCAGATAGTATTTCAGAACATGAAAAATACATCCTTTTGAAAAAGCATGTGTAATCAGCCTAAATCTACTTTACAAGGTTGGGTATTTAAACTAAAGGGTACTGCTGGAGTCTGACACTGATACATTTGCTAATGTTGGTAGCATGCTGGGAACTACCTGTGTGCTGTAACACTGGAAGGCAGTCCATTAGTGCCTGAATTAATGCACTCAGGGACTTTTAATTCTTCACGGAATCTATTTCCCTATTTAATTACGGGAAAGTCATAGCAAAAAGTTACTAAGCACCTTCTTCATCCATTTCATTGTCAACGGGAGTGGCGATTAGTAATTCTTCTTCAAGTTATATTGCAGTGTTCACTTAAAATAATGCAGCTCCTTGCTGAGTTTGCTCCAATTAAGCCATATTTTATTTGTTAATGACTTAGCAAGTTGACAATGACCTTGAAGTTGGTATTGTCAACACTTCTTGACATAAAGAGCTAGATGATTTAGAGTTATTAAGAGTGCATCCATATATTCTTCAGTCTTTGTCAGTATTTTTAAAAAGATTTTTAATTCCATTACAGATGGGATACTTTACCTGAATAATGTGGAGGTTAGGAAGCTAAGTAACAGTCAATTTATATTATTTTTACTGCAGATTTTAAAGATGTATATATAAGACAACACTTTCACTGTTTTTAAGTTTGCAAAAATGTGCTTGACTGGATCATCTTTACAATTGAGTGGCTTTAATAGCTAGAAATGCAATTTACTACTGTAACATTTCTGCTGCCTGCAAGTCACTTACATAATGAAATTTATAAATATTTAGATAATGAATTTCACTGTTTCAGAACTTACACTTCATTGTGATTAAATTCATTTCACTGTAGTATCATTATACTGTTAGTAACATCACTTGTACTATATCATTCACTAGTATTTCATTGCTAGTATCATTGAATAGAATAAGGTATTAATTCTTTATGAATGCTTCTTGGTAATTTACAATGAAGGTGAATAATAAAATTAAATTTATATAGTTTAGAAATGTTTAGAACCTCATAATTACAATTTAGTAATAACATGAAACACCTGTGCTTTTAGGTATAACTTACAGCAGACTAGTTTGAACATTTTAAATCCAACAATGTATTTGATACAAATGAGTGCAGTAGTGAAATCTGTTTTGTCACAGGAAGTATCCCTGAACTTCTCAGTTTGTTAGGTTTTTATCATCTTTGTCTTTTTGGAAGCTGATATTGCATGTTCTCTTAATTCAGATGCATGCATAATCACACTACCAATTCGTGCACATTATTTGCTGGGAACTGTCATTGGTTCCTGTTTCTTCATGTTTTTATGTAACATCATACCTGTCTTCAAGGGGTAAAAAAAAAAAAGAATCTCAGTGAGTTTAAAATGAAGTGGATATCATTACTTTAAAAAATATTCTGTGATAAATTTCATGTTCTGGTTTGATGCACCTAAATTGTATTACATTTTACTTGTTAAGAATAAAGTTCCATACACTGAAAATATGACTTACTGAGTGCCATTTAAAAACAAGTGATCAAACTACCATCTCCCTCAAGCAGATCTTTAAAAATATGCTCCTTTTGTTTTACCTTCAAGAACTGAGTTACTATGCCATGAAATTTTACTTTAATGGAGTCATCACTAAGTGCAAAACTGTAACTAAGAAATCTTATGATCTAATTACTGTAACCTGTTTCTTTCTGCACTTTAAATCTCTGTTCTCAGTTCCTGTATCATGCCTAATAAAATATCATACATTGGGCTTTTCAATCTAGAGACTGTGAGGTGCCTAGGCTCTTTTGAATATCAAAATGTTCACTAATAGCATGTATGTATACAGCTTGCTAGGGAGGAGCAAGCACACATTTCAGGTCTAGTTACTCAATCACATCCATAAATTTAAGTATACAAATTATCATTATCTCTTTCTGTTAAGAATGATTTCTTATAATGGAAAATTTATTTAAAGTATGTAGAGTAAGTGTAGAGTAAGAATGTGCTGAGCATTCTTCTGTAGGTGTTAGAATATGGTTAGAAATGCCTCTCATCTGATTGGATGACATATTTATATAGCAAAGTTTTCTTTCATATTATTTTTATTTAGAAACATATGCTCATTTGAATTAGAAAGGGATTGAAATAATTGATTTTCCTTAAGACTATAGAGTGTGACTTGAGTTTTAAAAGCAGAGATGACTTCTAATGTTTTGTTCAGCATTTCAATTTTTACATCAGAAAATCCTTTTTCTTCTGTGCAGTCAGCTGCGATATTTGAAATTGCTCATAATTTCAAAATTTTTTTTTCAGTCATGGAAGGCTTACTGCTCTGTAATAGGGTATATACACAAAAAAGCAACATCTGCATAAAATGAGAGAATGACTATGCTTGACTTTGGTTTTGCTTGCTTTTGGTTTTTAATTCAGATTTGCAAAACATAGAAGATTTATACCCTGTGAAATGTATACTTTTCATTATTACAGAAACTAATGTTATGACATTAAAAATGTTTAATTTGTTAAAGATATGTTTCTAAATGTACTACTCTTGTTCTTTGTAAAGTTCATTTACTTATCAAGTGTTGCCCCCGGAAAAGGGAAGCAAAAAAATACAGGTATTATATGTATATATAAACAAACTCATAGTAAGATGACAGTCTGCACATTTTACTCTGCATAACAGGGCTTTATATTTTTTGCAGTTTATTGTCAGTAATTTAACCTCATTTCTCTATATGCATAAGTCCCTTCTCTTTTTTCAGAGCTGATGCCCTCTGGGTGTGATTCAGTTTGGTGTTCATTTCACATTTTTAGCTGCCGGAGAAATTAGGTCTTACTGACTTGAGGCTGCTTTTAGCTCAACATTTTCCCAGATCGTAGAGGACATGTTAGAGAACAAGGCCATTCGACTTATGAAGACCCGCACCAGCATGGTTAGAATGTACAAGACTTTTCCTGCCGTGACAAGGTTCTGTTTCATTAATAATAATAATATTGTGCTATTCCTTTATTAGTGTTGTAATCATATGAAAGTAATTCCACAAAATTAACAGTATAAAAATTCAATATGATTATCCTTATTATAGACTTCAAAATAAATTAGATTTCTACAGGATCATAATCTGTCACAATCAAAACTAATTTTAAGAAGTCCATTCTGTACATATCTGAACAATAATATTTTTTCTGTGTAGTAAACCAGTAGTAAATAGTGCCTTACAGAACCACTTGATGGTGCTCTTTTACTCTGAAAATTCAGTTTAGCTCTCATGCTTCCTTTATAATAATGATCATCTTAAACTTCTTTAAATAGTGAAGGAGGAGGAATTGTATAAGCAAGGATTTTTTTTTTTTTTTTTTTTTTTTTTTTTTTTTTTTTGTTACTAGGAATAGGTAACACTTTAAAAAAGAAAAATGTAAGCCTGTGATTTTTTTTTTTTTTTTAATATGAGCTTGTGAGAAGGCATCTGCTGGATATAGAGAATATACATATCTGTAAAAAAGGAATCTAATCTGAGGAAGACGCTAGCTGATATTTTCAGGATCCTGGTTATTTCTGCATAATGAAGGCAAAATATAACTGAGTAGTTTTTCATGAGATGTGACTGACTTCAATGCTAAAATTATTGAATTATAGAAATGTGCATCCTGTTCCTGGGTGTACAGTCTGTTACTGATAGCAAAGTGTGGGTTCTTTTGGTTTTGGGTGATTTTTTTTTTTCCTTTCTTCAAAGTACTACAAAGATGATACTCTTTGATAGCTAATCTTATTCCCAGCATATGACTCTGAGAATGTTCTCTCTGCAGTCCATGTATCAGGTTTGTTTGAAATCATGTAAAATTTGCTGTGAATAATTTTGATGGATTAAGAATTAGTGAGTGAAACTTTAGATATATAATGTATTCGCTGAACTAGTTGTTTTCTGATGCTTAAAGACATTCTCTCTACAGGCCACTGAATATCATCTCTATGTGTAGAGCTGAACATGGACCTGAAAAGTTAGTAATAAAGGGAAAGGAAATATTTGTACAGACCTTTGTGAGTCAAGGTAGATGTGTTCTATCTGGTTTAGTACATTTAATTCAGGCATTTACAACTTATGCCTTTATATAAATGTATTCATGTTGGACACCAGCAATTTAGGCCCAACTTGGGGAGGAGGGAAAGGTGACATAAGCATATAGAAGAACTAAATAACAGAACATGAACATAAAATTTGTAAATTTTTTTGTATACCTCACATTAAATGAAACTCTTTCTGCTTCTCTAACTTCCATAACATCTGTTGAATAGACCATAGCTGGATGTGTGCTTGACAGCTCAAGAGATGACTATGCAGATGTGTACAGAAAGTGTAATTGGATAGATGAGTGGTCCGTTAAGGTCTAACTGCTTGATATGGACAATGATAACCTGATTTTTGCTGTATTTGTTGTTTTTATGCCTTCTGATCTATGTAGTCTGAAGCTAAATCGTTAATCAGTACTTTTCTATGGCAATCATCAGTGCATCTCTGGGAGACACATCTGTGCTCTGTGTTGTGTATGACTTAGGAAGCAGCTCTGGATAAGGATTAAAATGAAAATTCTAACTTGAGTAATTGAAAAAACATTTTAAAAAAAGTTTTGTTTCTACAGTGGAATAAGCTGTCTGGAATCATAAGCTACTTCCCTGCTGGACAACTCTGTACTTGTGAATTCTCAAAATCCCCTTAGCTGAGAAGTGAAGTTACTGTTTTCTGTAGTGCCAGCATTACTCATCACAATGCTGTTAGTAAAACAAACTGATAGTATTAGGGAATTGTTAGTTTCACGACTGCTATTTGTTTGCAGAGAACAGTGAGACTGAGGGGGTTGAGGGTGGAGATGTGTGAGTAAGATAGTAAGGAGAAAACCTACCCGAAGGCCTTTGTAATGTAATAAAATTAAACTGCTGTGTGGTTTATATTGCAATTAAGGTGTAACTAGTAAAAAAGAAACCCCAAACAAACATCCCCATGGATAAGATTCACTACAAGCATCAAAGTT
>NW_020957056.1:64930-65952 GCF_003031625.1 Empidonax traillii | reverse complement strand
TTGGGATGGGATGTGTGGGGCTGGGATGGGATGTGTGGGGCCAGGATGTGGATCCAGGGCACTCCAAGGGGCTGGGATAGAATCTGTGGGTCTCCATTGGACTCTGGGACTCCATAGGGCTGGAATGGACCTCTGTGGGGCCTGGACACAATTCCAGGGGTCTCTCTGGGTCTGATCCCACCCCCCAGGTCTCCACACAGTGCAGACACTTTATGGCTGTGACCTCCTGTCCGACGGGAGTGTCCGTGGATCCTATCGGTACGGCTTCGACGGGCGGGATTTCATCTCCTTCGAGCTGGGATCCAGGAGCTTCGTGGCGGCCGATGGAGCTGCCCAGATCACCAAGAGGAAATGGGAACACGATGGGAGCGTGGTGGAGAGACGGACACATTACCTTGGGAGCATCTGTCCGGAATGGCTCCAGAAATATGTTGGATATGGGCGAGAGGTGCTGGAGCGCAAAGGTGAGGGAGACAGAATTCCCATGGGAATGTGGGATTTGGGAATGCGGGATTTTGGGAAGGTGGAACTGAGGAACATGGGAATTCCTGTGGGAATTCCGTGGATGAATCTGAGTCATCCAACTCCCATGGGAATTCCATGGATGGATCCCACTGTTGTTTCATTCCAGTGGGAATTCTGTGGATGGATCTCACTGCAGTCCCATTGCCATAGGAATTTCATGGATGGATCTCACTCTTATCCCATTCCAGAGCCCCCTGATGTCCACGTGTCCGGGAAAGAGGAACACGGGATCCTGACGTTGTCCTGCCACGCGTACGGATTCTACCCCGGGATCATCGGGATCAACTGGATGAAGGGGGATGAAATCTGGGATCAGGAGACGGAGTGGGGCGGGATCGTTCCCAACAGCGACGGCACCTTCCACAGCTGGGCCAGGATCGAGGCGCTGCCGGGGGAGCGGGAGCAGTACCGGTGCCGGGTGGAGCACGCCGGAATGCCGGAGCCCGGGATCTTCGCCTGGGGTGAGCCTGGGAACGGGCAATGTGGCAACTGGGCAT
>NW_020957056.1:60094-62302 GCF_003031625.1 Empidonax traillii | reverse complement strand
TGGCTTTGACTTTCCACTGGACAATATTTACTGATTCTGTCAATAAAACCTGTTCCAGCTGCTGAGCTGAGAAAGGAAAGGTGGCCTTTGGGACTGTCACTGAAAACCAGGAAATAAACTCTCTGAACAGTCTGTGGGGTTGGAAAGCTGACATTAATCAACTCTAATTACTTGAATCACTGTTAAGGTGCGTGGGGGTAACTCCAAAAAACATGTACCTCAGTTACCAAAACTTTGAACTCTGTATACATTTCAGCAAAGAAAGGAATTAGTGTTCATTGGCTACAAGTTACATGGTTCTCTTCATTAATTAGTGTTCTATCCTCTCTTGGTTATTGACCTCTCACTTCTCTTGCTGGTTGGTGCACATTTTTCAGTCCCTTTTATCCCCTTTTCCCCAGACAGGGCATCTCTGGTTCCTGTGATGTGTCCTGGTGGTTTATAAATCCTGCATTCTGCTTGTCCAGCTCTAAACAATGAATTTCTCTCCCAGTCTGGGACCACTGAAGAATGTCAAGCCCCAAACTTTTGCTTTGTTTTTCTAACAAATACATGGACACCACCCAGAGCTTGCCCCTCATCCATTATCTCTTCCACAGATAAAACCCCCTGGCAATGATTCCCCCCAGAGCTGCACAGGCTCCTTTTTAAGGAAATAGGGTTGGTTTGGGGACAGTTCCCTCGGGAGGGGAACCTCCTTCCCAGGCTGTGTGGGGACCACACTCTGCCTCAGGGGGTGGTGTCTCCTCTGGCTGGTGCTGCCCCTGCTTGGGATCCGTTGCCAGTTCCATTCACCACTCCCACCCACCCTGTTGCTCTTCCTGATGGATCAGCTTCCTGCTTTTTCATGTTTGAAAGCCAAGGACCACAATTATTCCTGATTCTTTAATTGTTTGGGATGCTCCTTGGAATACTATTCCAGGAATGTCTTGATACAGAGCATCAGACTCCTCAACAGAATCCTGCCAAGTAGTTATATCCACATAGGAAAGGAAATTGTTGGTGATCCTGACCTGGCTTTTGGAGGTACCAGGAGCTCCTGATGAAACAAAGATCTTCAACTAAAGGCTTTATTAAAGTAGCTGAAGGGTCAAACTAAGAAGTGTCTGAACCTGCAGACAGTCATTCCTTCAGAGCAGAGATGCAGGTGCTTGGGAATGTTATTCCCTCCTGCCAGCTTCCCACACAGCTGTGGGAACACATTGTCCAGGCAGCTCACGAAATGCAGAGTTTCCTTCCCACCTGAAGGGAGGTTTTGCTCTCCAACACCTCTCCCAGGGGGCACTGGGTGATCGCGGGCTGGTTCTCCCGGCTCTGCCCGTGTCCTGCTCTCCTTGGAAAGCACCACGGCCGGAAGGAATCAGCTGTTGATCCTGATCTCCGAGACGATCAATAAAATATCATTAAACAGGCATAAAGTGTGGGGAATCGATCAATGAAATGCCAGCTCTGTCTGAAAAGAGACACAAACACAGAAGAGCCGCCCCGGGACGGGCGGGCTGGGAACACAAAGTGGAGACTGAAGTGAATGCGAGAGGAATCGGCCCTTGGGGGGCCCCGCCGGCCCCTGGCACTGAAGAGCCGCCTGGGATGGGCCCTGGCGGGGGTCGCCAGAGAAGGGGGGCGAGGTCGGAACAGAATAAAATACAGAGAATGAACCAAAGTAAAACAAAAAAGACGCCCCGGAGGAGCCTCCGCCGCCCCGTATGTAAAAGAGCTGCCCCGAGGGACGAGCGAGGAGTGGCGGCCGTGGAATGGTCACCGGGGGTGTGGCGAGGGAGGCGTGAATGGAATCAAATCGAGAGGAGAGAATTAAATACACTAAAGGAGCCGCCCCGAGTCACCGAAAGACCTGCCCCGAGGGACCCGCTGTCGGGTGTCGTCAAAGGGCTGCACCGAGGGCAGAGCGAGGTGAGAATATAAAGGAGGTCCCGCTGTCCCGTATCGAGAAGAACCGCACCGAGGGACCGGCGGGGCGGCACCGGGCAGGCCGCAGGATGTTCGGTGTTCCCGAAAAAGCCCGAAAAAGTCATCCTCTAAAGAACCCCGTGGCAGCCCCTGACCGGACTGGAACAGCGGGCGCGGCCCGGCCCGACCCCTCCACCCGCGCCGGGAGCGGCGATGCCCGCGGGCCCGGCCGGGGCCGAGCGGCGGCAGCCGGAGCAGGGGAAGCGGCTGCAGCGGCGGAGACGAGCGGGGTGTTCCCAA
>NW_020957056.1:52692-54299 GCF_003031625.1 Empidonax traillii | reverse complement strand
CCAGTGGTGGCACCATTTCCCCATAATGTCACCGATGTCCCTGTGATGTCACTAGACCACTTTGATGTCCCAATGACACTGGTGATGTCACTGGTCTCTCTGTGATGTCACCCATGTCCTTGTGAAGTCACAGATGTGCCCTGTGATGTCACTGCTCTCCCTGTGATGTCACAACTGTTCCCAGCAGTGGTACCATGTCCCCATGATGTCACCAATGTCCCTGTGATGTCACCAGACCCCTGTGATGTCACTGGTTTCCTATGATGTCACCTCTGTCCCTGTGATGACACCACTGTCCCCTGTGATGTCCCCAGTGTCTCCAATGATGTCACAGGTGTCTCTGTGATGTCACCCTTGTCCTTGTGAAGTCACCGATGTCCCCAGTGATGTCACTGATATCCATGTGTGGAGTGCTGAGCTGAAAAAAGACACACTATGGACAAACCATACTAATTGGCCTCAGTTAGGCCTGGCCCTGACATAGCCAGAAGCCTCTTTGCAGGCAGTGGAAAGATACAGGAGCAGTGATACCAGACTGCAGGAATGTAAACAAAGAGAAACCTGGGACAAAACTAAGGAGGAGTTTTAGGAGAAAAACAATGTCTTCATATCACATGGACACCTGTGTGCAGCCAATAGGCAGTGTGTCAGTAATGCCCGCTCGGTTCGTGGGTTACAGCAAATAACCAATAGTGTGAAAGTGATCACGCCCCGGGGGGCAGTGAAAGTGTATAAGAGGTTGGGTTATGTAAATAAAGTGGAACATTTGCGTAAATCATCCTGATTTGTGTGCAGTTTGTTCTGGAAGCTCCTCCGCCGACACCCACTTTATATCACAGCTGTCCCTTTGTTGTCACCAGTCCCCTCTGATGTCACTTGTCCCCAGTGATGTCACCAATGTTTTTGTGATGTCACCTCTGTCCCCTGTGTTGTAACCCCTGTCCCCTGTGATGTCACCGATAGCCCTGTGACATCACAGCTGTCCCTTTGTAGTCCCCAATCCTCTGTGACATCACTGGTCCCCAGTGATGTCACTGCTGTCCCTGTGATGTCACCAGTGTAACCGATGATGTCACAGGTGTCTCTGTGATGTCACTCCTGTCCTTGTGAATTCACCGATCTCCCCAGTGACGTCACTGATGTCCTTGGGAGATCACGGCTACCTCTTTGTTCTCACCAGTCTTCTGTGATGTCACTGGTCCACAATGATGTCACTGCTGTCCCTCTAATGTCACCACTCTCCCCTGTGATGTCATCAGTGTCCCCCGTGATATCACTGGTGTCTCTGTGTTGTTATCCAGGTCCCCTGTGATGTCATGAATGTCCCTGTGACATCACGGCTTTCCCTTTGTTGTCACCAGTCCCCAGTGATATTTCCGCTCCCCAATGATGCCATTGCTGTCTCTGTGATGTCACCGCTGTCCCCAATGGTAGCACCATATCTCCATAATGTCACCGATGTCCCTGTGATGTCACTGATGTCCCTGTGACATCACGGTTTTCCATTTCTTGGCAACAATCGCCTATGATTTCACAGGTTCCTCTCTGATGTCACTACTGCCCTCTATGATGTCATCAATGTCCCTGGTGATATCACTGGTGTCTCT
>NW_020957056.1:47931-52671 GCF_003031625.1 Empidonax traillii | reverse complement strand
TGTGAAAGTGATCACGCCCCGGGGGGCAGTGAAAGTGTATAAGAGGTTGGGTTATGTAAATAAAGCGGAACATTTGCGTAAATCATCCTGATTTGTGTGCAGTTTGTTCTGGAAGCTCCTCCGCCAACATCCACGTTATATCACAGCTGTCCCTTTGTTGTCACCAGTCCCCTGTGACGTCACTTGTCCCCAGTGATGTCACCAATGTTTTTGTGATGTCACCTCTGTCCCCTGTGTTGTATCCCCTGTCCCCTGTGATGTCACCAATAGCCCTGTGACATCACGGCTATCCCTTTGTGGTCACCAGTCCCCTGTGACATCACAGGTCCCCAGTGATGTCACTGCTGTCCCTGTGATGTCACCAGTGTTACCGATGATGTCACTGGTGTCTCTGCGATGTCACCCCTGTCCTTGTGAAGTCACCGATGTCCCCAATGATGTCACTGATGTCCTTGGGAGATCATGGCTGCCCCTTTGTTGTCACCAGTCTTCTGTGATGTCACTGGTCCACAATGATGTCACTGCTGTCACTGTAATGTCACCACTGTCCCCTGTGATGTCACCAATGTCCCCCATGATATCACTGGTGTCTCTGTGTTTTTATCCAGGTCCCCTGTGGTGTCATCGATGTCCCTGTGACATCATGGCTTTCCCTTTGTTGTCACCAGTCCCCACTGATATTTCTGGTCCCCAATGATGCCATTGCTGTCTCTGTGATGTCACCACTGTCACCAACGGTAGCACCATGTCCCTGTGATGTCATTGATGTCTCTGTGATGTCACTGATGTCCCTGTGACATCACAGCTTTCCTTTTGTTGGCAGCAATCACCTATGATTTCACAGGTTCCTCTGTGATGTCACCACTGCCCCCTGTGATGTCACCAATGTCCCTGTGACATCACAGCTTTCCCATTGCTGTAAGCAGTCCCCTGTGATGTCACTGGTCTCCAATGATGTCATTGCTGTCCCAGTGACATCACCAGTGTCCCCAGCAGTGCCACCATGTCCCTGTGATGTGACCAATGTCCCTGTGATGTCACTAGACACTTTTGATGTCATCATTGTCCCTCTGACATCATTGCTGTCCCTCTGTTGTTGCTTGGATATCACTGGTCCCCGATGATGTCACTGGTATCTCTGTGATGTCACCACTATCCCCTGTGATGTCACCAGTGCCACTAATAATGTCACCGGTGTCTCTGTGTTGTCACACCTGGCCTTGTGATGGCACTGATGTTCCCTGTGATTTCACAGATGGCCCCGTTGATGTCACTGGTGTCTCTGTGGTGTTATCACTGTCTCCTGTGATGACAACAATGTCCCCAATGATGTCACTACTGTCCCTGTGAAGTCACCAATGTCCTCTATGGTGTCACCAGTGTCCTCGATGATGTCACTGGTGTCTCTATGATGCCACCCTTGTCCTTGTGAAGTCACCAATGTCCCCAGTGATGTCACCAGTGTCACTGTGATATCACCAGTGTCACCCATGATGCCACTGCTGTCTTTGTGATGTCACCCCTGGCCTTGTGAAGTCACTGATATGCCCTGTGGTGTCACTGATGTCCCTGTGACATCACGGTTTCCCCATTATTGTCACTACTCCCTTGTGATGTCACCCATGTCCCCAATGATGTCATTTGTGTCTCTATAATGTCAACCCTGTGTTTGTGAAGTCACTGATGTCCCTGTGACATCACGGCTGTCCCTTTATTGTCAACACCTCCCTGTGATGTAACTGGTCCCCAGTGATGTCACCCATCTCACTGTGAAGTCACCGCTGTCCCCTGTGATGTCAGCAATGTCCCAGATGATGTCACTGGTGTCTCTGTGATGTCACTCCTGTCCTTGTGAAGTCACTGATGTCCCTTGTGATGTCACCCATGTCCCTGTGACAACAGGGCTTAGTCTGTGTTCTCATCAGTCCCCTGTGATGTCACTGGTCCCCAGTGATGTCACTGCGGTCCCTCTTATGCCACCACTGACGTCAGCAGTGGCACCTTGTCCCTGTGATTTCTCCAATGTCCCTGTAATGTCACCAGTCCCCTGTGATGTCACCGTTGGCCCTTGTGTTTTCAACAATGTACCCACCGGTGGCATCATGTGCCTGTGATGTGACTGATGTCCCTGTGATGTCACTAGACCCCTGTGATTTAACTGATGTCCCTGTGACATCACAGCTGTCCCTTTCTTGTGACCAGTGCCCTGTGATGTCACTGACCCCAGTGATGTCACTCATGTCCCCCTGATGTCACCACTGTGATGCCAACAATGTCTCTGATGATGTCATTGATGTTATCAATGTCCCTGCCATGCCATCTTTGTGCTTGTGAAGTCACCCATGTCCCCTGTGATGTCACTCGTGTCACTGTGATGTCACCAATGTCCCCTGTGATATCACCAATATCCTTGATGATGTCATTTTTGTCTCTGTAATTTCAACTCTGCCCTTGTCACCAATGTCCTATTTGATGTCACTGATTTCCCTGTGACATCACAGCTATCCTTTCATTGTCATCAGTCCCTGTGATGTCACTGGTCCCCAATGATGTCACTGCCATCCCTGTGATGTCACCACTGTCTCCTGTTATGTCACCATTGTATCTGATGATGTTACTGTTGTCTCTGTGATGTTACTCTGGTCCCCTGTGACTTCACCGATGGTCCTGTGACATCACAGCTGTCCCTTTGTTTTCACCAGTACTCTGTGATGACACCGGTCTCCAAGGATGTCACTGCTGTCCCTGTGATGTCACCGCTGTCCACAGAGGTGTCACCATGTCCCTGTGATGTTAACAATTTCCCAGTGACATCACAGTTGTCCCCTCGTTTTAACCAGCCCCCTCTGACGTCACTTGTTCCCAATTATGTTGCTGCTGTCCCCGTGATGTCACCGATATCCTTGTGATGTCACTAGACCCCTGTGATGTCACCAATGTCCCTGTTATATCACAGCTGTCACTGATGTGACCGATGATGTCACTGGTGTCTCTGTGATGTCACCCCTGGCCTTGTGCAGTCACTGATGTCCCCTGTGATGTCACCAATGTCCCTGTGACATCATGACTTTCCAATTGTTGTCACCAGTCCCCTGTTGTGTCACTGCTTTCCAATGATGTCACTGCTGTCTCTGTGATGTCACCACTGTCCCCAGAGGTGACTCCATGTCCCCGTGATGTCACTGATTTCCCTGTGACATCAGGGCTTTTTTTTGTTGTCACCTCTGTCCCCTGTGATGTTACTGATTCCCAATGATGTCACCTCTGTCTCCTGTGATGTCACCATTGTCCTTGATGAAATCACTGGTGCCACTGTGATGTCACCCCTGTCCTTGAGAAACCACTGATATCCCCTGTGATGTCAGTGATGTCCCTGTGATACCACGTCTGTCCCTTTGTTTTCAACAGTCCCCTGTGATGTCACTGCTACCCAGTGATGTCACCGATGTCCCTGTGATGTCACCACTGTCCTCTGTGATATCACCAATATCCCCAATGATGTCACTGATGTCACTTTGATGTCAGCCATGTACTTGTGATGTCACCAATGTCCCTGTGACATCACAGCTGTCTCTTTGTTTTCACCAATCCCTTGTGATGACACTCGCCCCCAGTGATGTCACCAATGCTCTTTTCATCAGGGTTAGTCTTAGGGTTTAGGGTTAGGGTTAGGATTAGTGCTAGGGCTAGGGTTAAGATTAGGGTTAGGGATAGGGTTTAGAGTTTAGGGTTAGAGTTAAGGGTTAGGGTTAGGGTTAGGGGGTTAAGCTTTAGGCTTTGGCTTAGGCTTAGGTTTAGGCTTAGGTTTTAAGGTTAGGGTTAGGAGTTGGGGGTTAGGGTTAGGGTTAGGTTAGTTTATTGTTTACATAACATTTGGGTTAGAGTAAGGGATGCAGTTACGGTTATAAGTTGGGGTTTAAGTTTAACTTTAGATTTTTTTTAAAGTTTAGATCTAGGGTTCAGTATTGTCTAAGATACCTCCCAGTCCAAAGGTGCACACACAGAAAGCTCTTGCTCTTTGTGTAGTGCTGAGAGTGACACACAAATTGCACTGGATAGATGGTGAGTCACAGTTAGAGTTAATGTGAGGTGCTGGGATTTAGGGTTAAGGTTATAGATGGGGTTAAGGTCAGGGTTAGGATTAGGTTAAGGTTAGGGTTTATGTAAAGTTTGGGTTAGAGTGAGGAATAGTTTTACGGTTAGGGGTTAGGGTTTAGCATTAGGTCTAGAGATTTTTAAGTTTAGG
Source organism: Empidonax traillii (assembly GCF_003031625.1). Taxonomy (NCBI): domain Eukaryota; kingdom Metazoa; phylum Chordata; class Aves; order Passeriformes; family Tyrannidae; genus Empidonax; species Empidonax traillii. Next base: position 48,425 of record NW_020957056.1, on the reverse strand, counting down.
TCTCAGGTTCAGTACAGAGAAAGACACCTCCCAGACAAAGGTGCCCCCACACAAAACTCTTGCTCTTCGTGCAGTGCCGAGAGTGGTGCAGCAACTGCACTGGAGAGACGCAGACTCAGGGCTTTCTGTCCTGGGTGGAAGGGCAGTCGTTCTCTTGTAGGAGGGCTGGGCTGAAATGACCGTCCCACAGTGGGACACATTTGCTTGTTCTAACAAAAAAGGAACTGAGCATTGAATGTTTTCCTTCCCCCCCTTCCCCACTTTGTGGGAGGGATGTTGAATGGCAGGTTGGCCTTGCCTTGGGTGATTGAGCAACACAAAAGAACTGGTCAGGGACTCACATTCCAGACTGATGGCCCTCAAAGTCTGTGGGGAGGGATGGGGAGGGTTTTTTTTTTTTGTTTTCTAATCTTTTCCCTCTCTTGGGAAACATATTTCTGACTCACACATGTATTGACAATGTCTGATGGATAAATCCAGATCCAATCTATTCC
>NW_020957056.1:40211-41286 GCF_003031625.1 Empidonax traillii | reverse complement strand
CATTTCCTACACACAAGTCCTCCCCTGCCATCAGAGCCAGCACAAGCTGCAGAGCCCCAGGCAGGTGACCTGGAGATCCTTTGTCATCTCCATTGGCCATCGGCCCCCAACACACACCATCTGAGCCAGCCCTCAGTCCCTGCAGTGCCAGTGGGTCCCTGCCCTCCCTGCACTGTCCATGGAGAAACAGCAAAGCAACAAGACTTTGCAGAGTCCATTCCTTGCACTTCTTCTCCATACCAGTGTTGGGAAAAGCCCTCAGCCTTCAGGAAGTGCCTGCAGGGGAATGCCTTTGCTGATGGCAGTGCTGGTGTGGAGCCCAGCCCTGTCCCAGCAGTGCCCAGGGCCTGTCCCTGCCTGTGGTCCCAGCACTGACACACAGCAGGGCAGTGACTGAGCTGCCAGAGCACTCAGGCCTTGGACAGGGACAGCAAAGGAGAGGGGGGAGTGCAGAGAGAGCAGCTCTGGAAAGACCCAGTTCTGGTGCTCCCTGGCAGGGCTGGGACTCTTTTCCCCTCCACATCTGCAAACATGGAAAGGACCTCCAGCTTCAGGGCAGGTCTTGGAAGAAGGGTATGGAAAAAAGAATTTATATTCTTTCTTACACTCAGAGATTGTGATTCCTCATGCAAAAACTATCACAGGAAGGATGTTTGACAAATAAAAAACCAACACCCCACGACAATCTAAAGCTTAAGAGGTAAGGCTGAGCCCAAAATGTGTCACACACGAGTACTCTGCAGAAGAAAAGGTGCAGGTTATTGCTTTTGAAAAACAACCCGTCATCATTTTCCTTATGGCATCCTTGAGCTCCTGGTTCCTCAGGCTGTAGATAAGGGGGTTCAGGGCTGGAGGCATCACCGAGTACAGAACTGACAGAGCCAGATCCAGGGATGGGGAGGAGATGGAGGGGGTCTTCAAGTAGGTAAATATGCCAGTACTGACAAAGAGGGAGACCACAGCCAGGTGAGGGAGGCACGTGGAAAAGTCTTTGTGCCGTCCCTGCTCAGAGGGGATCCTCAGCACAGCCCTGAAGATCTGCACATAGGAGAAAACTATGAAAATGAAACATCCA
>NW_020957056.1:32347-33932 GCF_003031625.1 Empidonax traillii | reverse complement strand
CCTGTGCCAGTCACCAGGGGGCGCTGTTGGATCACTGGAGATGCTGAGCCTGCAGTTCTTTATGATGGCCAGCAGGGGGCGCTGTGGAATCACTGGTCATTGCCACGTGGGGGTAACACCCTCTGGGGTGTGTTGGAGAAACCGAAAATGGGTTTCCCTCCCCTTCCCCACACACACAGGGAAAAGAGGAGAGAGAGAGGGGGGAGGAAAAACAAACAAACAAACAAACAAACAAACAAAAAAAGTCCTCCCCAATGGGAAAAAAACCTCACTCTGTTCAGCTGGTTGAATAGTGCCGTGTAGTTTTCCTTCTACCTTTCATGTTCATAAGGACCACTGTTAAGAAAAGAAATCAACGAGAACGGGGAAGGGGAAAAAAAACCTTCCCAAAATAGTTCCTCTCTGATTAAAATCGAAGCAGGATCCACAGCAGGCAACCCGGCTGAGAACACAAAAACAACACTGAGATCTCCTCCGACCTGGTTTCAGCCTCAGCAGAAAGCCCAAACTCCTCCCCCTGTTTCCCAGGTAACAAGGAAAAAAAAAAAAAAAAAAAAAAAAAAAAAAAAAAAAAAAAAAGAGAGCTCCTCACCCCTGTTCCCAAAGACGAAATTCTGAGCCATTAAACACAAAACAGCTTCCTTTGTGCTCTTTCAGTGCCCACTTAACAGCTCTGCATGCAGTGGGCAGGGGAAAAGGGAAAAAATTCCTGCTGCGTTTCTAAGAACCAGCAAAACCATGACTGGAACCCTCCAGTTTGCAACACTCCAAAGAGCGTCACTGATGCCCAGGACAATTCTGATCCCTCTCAACAAACACTCCTCCAGCTGTGACCCCTGTCTGGTGGGAAACACAAAGGGATGTGTGGGAGGGTTTCTCTCAGAACAGGGAGAATTTTGGAGAGGGACCTTTACACACCCAGATCTTGATGTGTCCACACATCTCTGCCTGGGTGTGGGTGTGAATTGACTGTGGTGTGAGTGTTGTTACTGGGAATCTATAATTCAGTCACAGTTCAATTGCACAAATTATATTGAATCACTTGCTAACTGTTAAGTTGGTCAATGATTAAATGCTACTAATCTCTTCTGCCCCTTTATCTTTCTGTTCAAATCCCTTGCACCCTGACCCTCTTGCATCCCAAGGCTCTGTGTAAATCACTCCCTTTCATTGAAAATTATATTTTTGTGACTTCTACTTCAAAATCTTCCTCCTCAGCTAAACTACAAATTAACTCCAATTAGTTCTTGAAGACTTGAAGACACAAAGACAATTAAAGAAACAAAAATAATTTGGGTTTCTGTATTTTAATGAGCCCCACAGTGTGTTTAGAGACAAGTTCATCATCCAGAGATACTGAGAGAAGATTGAAGAAGCTGCTCAAGAAGTCAGAAGACAAACTCCCAGTCCCTTGAAGCATTGCTGGGCCCCACTGAGGGCAGGCACTGACAAAGCCTCCCCAGGGACTCCTGAGAGCAGATCCTTGCAGGCCAGGAGTGCAGGCAGACAAAGGCTCTGGGCAGTGTCACAATGGTCCCCTGATTCCATGAGACAACATTCCTAATTTACTGTCCAGACCAGAGGG
>NW_020957056.1:24519-25888 GCF_003031625.1 Empidonax traillii | reverse complement strand
CTCCCTTTGGTTCCAGGAGGTGCTGCAGGGTCACAATGTGCCCTTTATTCCATGAGGTTCCACCATGTCCCAGGGTTCCATGATCTGTGCCAGGAGGTTCCTGGACAGAGAAACTTCTTGGCAATGGAGTTATTAGGAAAAAAAGACGAGCTGTGGGGATCAGTGTCAGGGCATGACCTGGGAAGTGCCTTGACCATCCTCCTGTTTACCATGACCAGCTTATTCTTCCCCTTTTCTCTACGTTCTTACACCCATTTCTTCACAATCTACTGTGATCCTACCCTTTCCCTTCCTTTGGTTCTTCTCTAGAGATCCCATGACAGGTCTTCCTCAGTCCCCAAATGTGCTTTCTTGTTGCCCATCATAAGTCTCAGACCCCAAGCATGAAAACCCCACCCACGTTTGAGGGTCATCTGGGAGGCTCTGCCATTGACCCACTTGGTGAAGCCTTCACACAGATATTTTGGAACTGTCTTTGAATTATTTTTTTTTTACCTTTTGGGCTTAGAAGGGTTTCTCCAAAAGCATGGCAATTCATGTCCTCAAAAATGGGAATTCTTTGGAGAAGGAGTTTGGAACTCAAAGAATCACAGAATGGTTTGTCTTGGAAGGGAGATCAAAGTTCATCTTGTCCAAGTCCCTACACATGGACAGTGACATCTTAACTAATTCAGGTTACTCACAGTCCTTGACCTTGGACAAATCCAGGGATGGGATATCCAATACTCTGGGAACTTGTTTCAGTTCTTGCCACAGTCATTGTTAAATATTTCTTCCTATTATCATTATAAGACACCATTCTTTCAGTTTAGAGCCATTGCCCCATGTTGTGCCACTACAGCCCTTGGAAAAAAGGATCCCAGGGATATCCTTGGACTTATGAGCACCAAGTGTTCATCTGCAAACACCTTAGAGAGAACCCAGGGATCTCCCAAGAAAAGATTTAGAGGCCTCAAGCACAAGAGCTCTGTGTAGGGACTGAGGAGCTCTGGGCTCCGTGGTGTGGAGACTGAGGATAGTACAGGAGTAGCCAGAAGGGGCTTGAAGGGTGGTTTCAGAGATGAAGGATCCTTTTGTCATAGCAGGAAACAGCAGGAGAAATAAAGAAATGATGCCAAGTTCATCTGGAGAGGTCCAGACTGGAAAAAAGAGAAAGGAGTTTGAGGGCAGTGCTGTGGTGCCACACATCAGCCAGGAGGAGTCTGGATGAGCCCAAGGCTTTGTGTGTGCAGGAAGAGCCAGGGAGGACGCAGAGATGTCAGTGCAGGAAGGGGCCAGCCAGGTGGGGCAGCCGGGGGGATGACGACAGCCTGCAGGGAAAGGGGCAGGGCATGGACACCGTAGGACAGCCTGGGCTGCACAGCAGAGA
>NW_020957056.1:15462-17408 GCF_003031625.1 Empidonax traillii | reverse complement strand
CCTCCAGGAAAGAAACCCCTTCCCCTCGGTCTCTTTTCCTCTTCCTTCAAATCCAACCTGCAGGGCAGCTTTCTGCCATCTCTTCCCTTGGGAATTGTGAAGATAGACCCTCTCCCATGTTTAACACCTCAGGCAAAACCACCCTGTTAACACCTTTCCCAACCTTCCCCAGCCTTTCCCAAAGCTGAGATGTGGAAAGAACTGTTGTAAGGTTATTAATATAATAAATAAGGAGTCTCCATGGACCAAGAAACACCAATATGGTGTGTAACAGAATGCTCCTTTGAGAGAGAACAAAGTCTGCAGTAGCAGTTTTAAATTGTAAAATGTCCCAATAGGTAACCCTCTCAACCAATCCTGCCAAGGGTCTTCACTGCTCATGTGCACTGGAGTCCAATAGACTTCGTTTCCCAGAATGCTCTGCTGACACTTCTGAAACCCCAAATGCTGCATCTCCCCCGTTTTTATTACAAGGTACAGAACAGTGCAATTCTAAAACTTTTAATTACCAACTTTTTAATATAACATTTCTCATTTATGGGCCTGCAAATCGCAGCAAGTATTTACTTAAGGCTCTCTTTTAGGGGTCCTGGGGGTAACTTGTTAAGAATCCAAAACTTTATTTTCCTAAGGATTTTAATGCAACTGGGTAAATTCAAAAACTTTATTAAATAATAACTTTATTTACCCAAGGATTGAGTGCAATGGGGTAGAGAAAAAACTTTATCAATCTGATGGTTTATATATAACTGTGTGTCCCAGTTTAAATGAGATACAGGTGTTTTCCTGAGGATGAGTTATGAGAAAAGACCCGAACTCCTCTCTCTAAACAATTTTAAATCGAAAAGTAAGAGGGTCCAATTGAGGGGAAAAAATTGTGGAAAAAGGGAAAATAACTGCCATTATTGTAAAGATATCTGTGTATTACCAGAAACAATGAATGAAAACAAGTAAAACAACCAAACAACACTCCTGTATCCACCAATAATCCCTTTCAAAAACAACCAACAAGGAATCAAGGAAAAAAACAGTTAAGGTTCCACCCTTTGGAGCAATTCCAACCACAGTCAACAGGGGGCGCTGTTGGATCACTGGAAATGCAGAGCCTGCAGTTCTTTATGATGGCCAGCAGGGGGCGCTGTGGAATCACTGGTCGTTGCCACGTGGGGGTAACACCCTCTGGGGTGTGTTGGAGAAACCGAAAATGGGTTTCCCTCCCCTTCCCCACACACACTGGGAAAAGGGGAGAGAGAGAGGGGGGAGAGAAAAACCAAAAAAGTCTCACAAAATGGGAAAAACCCCTTATTCTATTCGGTGGTTGAATTGTGTGGTTTACTTCTCCATCTCCCTTTGATGTGCACAAGGAGCACTGCTAAGAAAAGAAATCAATGGGAACGGGGAAGGGGAAAAAAAACTTCCCAAAATACTTCCTCTCCAATGAAACTCCAAGCAGGATCCACAGCAGGCAACCAGGCTGAGAACAAAAAAACAAAGCCCGAACTCCTCCACCGTTTCCCAGGGAACAAGAAAAAAAAAAAAAAAAAAAAAAGAGCTCCTCACCCCTGTTCCCAAAGACAAAATTTTGAGCCATTAAACACAAAACAGCTTCCTTTGTGCTCTTTCAGTGCCCACTTAATAGCTCTGCATGCAGTGGGCAGAGGGGAGGGAAAAAAATTCCTGCTGAGTTTCTAAGAACCAGCAAAACCATGACTGGAACCCTCCAGTTTGCAACAATCCAAAGAGCGTCGCTGATGCCCAGGACAATTCTGATCCCCCTCAACAAACACTCCTCCAGCTGTGACCCTTGTCTGGTGGGAAACACAAAGGGATGTGTGGGAGGGTTTCACTCAGAACAGGGAGAATTTTGGAGAGGGACCTTTACACACCCAGATCCTGATGTGTCCACACATCTCTGCCTGGGTGTGGGTGTGAATTGACTGTGGTGT
>NW_020957056.1:12317-14061 GCF_003031625.1 Empidonax traillii | reverse complement strand
AGTCACTTTCAAAAGGAAAAGTTCCTTTAAAACCCTGTAATACAATGAAGCATTAATGAGCCCCAATGGGTGTCACTACTGACAAAATCTCTCAGGGACTAATTAAAGCAGAGAATTGGAGGCCATGATTGCACAAAGCTCTTCAAAACTCAAAGGAAAAGGCAAAGTCCCTTAACAAACCTGTAGTACCTTGAAGCTTTAACAAGCCCCACTGAGGGCCATTCCTGACAAAGGCTCTCAAGGGACTCATTAGAGCAGATAATTGGAGGCCAGGACTGAAGAAAACTCTCAAAGACTCAGTGTCAAAAAGAAGTGTTTTAATAAATATACCTTGAGTGCCTTGAAACATTAATGAGCTATAGTGAGTGTCACAACTGACTGAGAATCCCAAGGGACTCATTAAAGCAGATAATTGGAAGCCATAACTGAACAAACCTCTCAAAAACTCACTTTCAAAAGGAAGAGTTCCTTCAAAACCCTTGAGTACCTTGAAGCATTAATGAGCCCCACTGAGTGTCACTGCTGACAAAGTCTCCCCAGGGACTAATTAAAGCACAGAATTGGAATCAGTTATTGCACAAACCTCTTCAAAACTCAAAGTCAAAGGAAAAGGCAAAGTATCTTAAAAAAACCTGTAGTACTTTGAAGCTTTAACAAGCCCCACTGAGGGCCATTCCTGACAAAGGCTCTCAAGGGACTCATTAGAGCAGATAATTGGAGGCCCAGACTGAACAAGCCTGTCAAAGACTCAGTGGCAAAAAGAAGTGTCTTAATAAATATACCTTAAGTTCCTTGAAGCATCAATGAGCCCCACTGAGTGTCACAACTGATTGATAATCCCAAGGGACTCTTTAGAACAGATAATTGGAAGTCATAACTGATAGAACCTCTCAAAGATTCACTTTCAAAAGGAAAAGTTCCTTCAAAACCCTTGAGTACCTTGAAGCATTAATGAGCCCCAAAGGGTGTCACTACTGACAAAGTCTCTCCAGGGACTAATTAAAGTAGATAATTGGAGGCCATGATTGCAGAAACCTCTTCAAAACTCAGAATCAAAAGAAAAGGCAAAGTACCTTAACAAACCTGTGGTACCTTGAAGCTTTAACAAGCCCCACTGAGGGCCATTCCTGACAAAGGCTCTCAAGGGACTCCTTAGAGCAGATAATTGGAGGCCCAGACTGAACAAGCCTGTCAAAGACTCAGTGGCAAAAAGGAGTCTCCTAACAAATTTACCTTGAGTGCCTTAAAACATCAATGAGGTACAGTGAGTGTCCCAACTGACAGAGTCTCTCAGGGGACTCATTAAAGCAGATAATTGGAGGCCATGATTGCACAAACCTCTTAAAAACTCAGTGTCAAAAAGAAGTGTTTTAATAAACCCTGAGTGCCTTGAAGCATTAATGACCCACTGAGGGTTGTCACTGTCTGGGGCTCTCAAGGGACTCGTTACAGCAGATAATTGGAGGCCATGGCTGCACAAACCTCTCAGAGATGCAGAACCAAAAGCAAACCCCCAATTGCTCTGAAAATCCTGCAGGCCCTCGAAGCCTTAAGAAGCCCCCCGAGGGCCCCTCCTGACAAAGCCTCCCCAGGGACTCTGCAGCAGCTCCTTGGAGGCCCTGAGTGCAGGGAGCCAAAGGCTCTGGGCAGCAGCTCAGCTGCTGACAAAAGCCTGGCTGGGCTTGGGGAAGTTTCCTTCCTTTTCAGGCTTCCTCCAGCTTTGGGAAACGCTGCCTGGCAGATT
>NW_020957056.1:4208-5303 GCF_003031625.1 Empidonax traillii | reverse complement strand
AGAGGGTATGCGGTCGCATGAAGTCAGAGTAACTACCCGCGCTGCTAGAGAGGCTATTCGCACAGCTTCAGCAGTCATTGTTAAGCCATCCCCATGGTCTACTATCAAACAAGCCGAAAGTGAAACTTTTACACAGTTTGTAGATCGTCTTCAGGCAGCGGTCGATTCCTCCTCTCTACCCCCCGAAGCAAAGGGTCCCGTTGTTGCTGATTGTTTATGCCAGCAATGCAATTCAGCAACCAAGGATATTTTATGATCGTTACCAGCAGGAGTGAGTATTGCAGACATGATTAATTATGTCACAAAAGAAGAGTATTTGGCCCCAATTCAGGTGGATGTTCACGCAGCAATAGCTAATGTAATGGTGTGTTTAAATGCGGCCAGCCAGGCCACGTGGCAGTAAATTGCCCACAGCTGGGAAGTCCGACAATAATGCATCCCTCTTTTCAAAATCGGCCTAGAGGGCCATGTTTTGCAGGTGGGAAAAAAGGGCACTTTGCTAAGGACTGTAGATCTAAAAATCAGGGAAATGCAAAGGGGAGGGGGCACTCCGACTGCCTTGGCCACACCCAGACTAATCCCACTTGGAACATGAAGCAGCCACATATGAATGCAGCTACGAGGCATGGAACGCCTCTGAAATCTGACACTTTCCCAAGACGCGGCAGCCCCTATGGCTCTCCTGGTGGCACAGCCAAACCCATCCAGGTCCCAAAACCCACAGAACTTGCCCCCAAGGGCAGAAGCCCCAGCGTGGCCTCGGCAGTAAAATGTGACCGCCCACCCGTGGTGTGGGGAACCTGTTCCCTCTATGGCATTGCAGATGATACCACCATCAAAGTCCCCTTTTTGACTGATACCAGTGCGGACGTCACTGTCATACCCAAAGCATATTGGCCCTCGCACTGGGAATTAGAAGATGCTCCCACAGTAGGCCGAGTCGGGGGAACAACTCGAGCCCAAAAAAGTGCCCATCTGATAACAATTCTACTTCACACCAAGGAGGGACCGGAAAAAATTATCGCCCTTACTCCTTATATCCTATCTGAAGTCCCAGCTTTACTGGGAAGAGACGCCTTTGCTCTTCTAAATGCC
>NW_020957056.1:0-3868 GCF_003031625.1 Empidonax traillii | reverse complement strand
GTGCCCATCTGATAACAATTCTACTTCACACCAAGGAGGGACCGGAAAAAATTATCGCCCTTACTCCTTATATCCTATCTGAAGTCCCAGCTTTACTGGGAAGAGACGCCTTTGCTCTTCTAAATGCCAGAGTGACAAATTTACCCTAGGGGCCACTGCTGTACACCCGTTTCCTCCTATTAAGCTGACATGGAAGTCAACCGACCCAGTACGGGTTGAGCAGTGGCCCCTATCTCAGCCTCGAATGGATGCCCTCCTAAAGTTAGTCGACCGCGAGTTGCAACGAGAGCATATAGAGCCCTCTACTAGCCCATGGAACACCCCAATCTTCGTGATACCTAAGCGTTCAGGTGAAGGATTTCGTCTCCTTCACGACCTGCGTGAAGTAAATAAGAAAATTCAGCCAATGGGCGTGGTCCAGACACTGTTACCTATGAGTTCCATGATACCCAAAGGACAGCCTTGTGCTACCCTTGACATCAAGGACTGCTTCTTTTCTATACCATTGCATGAAGCAGACAAAGAAAAATTTACCTTTTCGCTGGTGTTCCCAAATAATCAGCAGCCCAACTTACGTTTTCAGTGGAAAGTACTACCCCAAGGGATGCTCAATTCACCCGCTATCTGTCAGATCGTAATCGATTGGGCTTTGGAACCAATTCGGCATAATAACCCGGCCACAACTATCATTCAATACATGGATGATATCCTGATAGCTGCACCATGCAGAGACCAGGTAGACTGGCTAATTTTAACAATCTCAGACACCCTGAAAGCGAACGGATTAGAAATTGCAGATTCAAAAATAAAAAAAGGGCCTTGTATAACCTTCCTGGGAGTAGGAATCACAGGTTCCTACATAACTCCTCCCCAAATAAAAATTCACAGGGACATTAAGACTCTCCCTGATGCACAGCAGCTGGTAGGGTCCTTGCAGTGGTTCCGTAATGTCATCCTAATTCCTCCCGAAATCATGACTCCCTTGTACGATCTGTTAAAAGGGAAACATCCCTGGGAACAGAAAGAATTAACAGCCAAGGCAACAGATTCCCTTAATTTTATCTAGCAGCAGGTATCCACGGGCACACTAGCAAAGTGGAATCCAGACGTGCCACTCGACCTGTATGTACACTTTACAACAGAAGGGGGGGTAGGGGCACTCACCCAAGGGTCATCAGAAAAGGCACAGCCAGTGTTGTGGGTAGTCCCAGGAAAGCTATCACGTGCATTTTCCCCAGGAATTGAGTGTGTCAGTAATCTCATTATGAAAGGCAGAAAGCTCGCACTGAGGCATTTAGGTACTGAACCTGCTAAAATATATTTGCCCCTTCGTAAACAGCTTCCAACAAAGTCAATAGCTCTGTCAGAACACTTGGCCATAGCCTTAGCCGGGTTCAACAGAGAGATCCAGTATGCCACTAAGCCTCCCTGGACCCAGTTGTTAACCATTGTCAATATCGACCTTCCACAGAAGGTTATGGACCGGCCCCGACCGGGACCGACAGTTTTCACAGATGCATCCTCTGTGACCTCCACGGCCGCAGTGGTGTGGCAGTCAGAAAATGAGTGGCATTGCGTAAAAACGACCGATAATGCACTCTTGGTCCAGCAGCTAGAAGTAACGGTTGTTGTGCTAGCTTGCAGGCTGTTTTTAAAAGAGCACCTTAATATAGTGACTGATTCAATGTTTGTCACCAAACTGTGCCTAGCCATGTCACAGCCTGGTGTGCCAACATCTAGAGCAGCCCTGATGTTGGAAGAAGCCCTTGCTTCCCGAAAAGGCACCCTATCGGTCATTCACATCAACAGCCACGACCCGATCAAAGGTTTCTTCCAGATCGGTAATCACAGAGCAGATGCTGCTGCAAAAGGGTTGTGGACGTTGAGAGATGCTCATCAGCTACACGAATCTCTCCATATTGGGGCTAAAGCGCTAGTTAAAGAATGTAAAATCACATATGCAGATGCCAAGCATATTGTGGCCACGTGCCCCCACTGTCAAAAAACGCCACTCTGGTCCAGTGGAGTGAATCCCAGAGGCCTTAAAGCCTCTGAAATATGGCAATCAGATTTTACACTCTGCCAGCTCTTAAAGTCCCAACCCTGGCTGGCAGTGACCGTAGATACATACAGCAGAGTAATCGTAGCCACCCAACATGCCAAAACAGATTCCAAAGCAACCATCCGGCATTGGCTAACAGCGATGGCATGGCTCGGGGTCCCCAATCAGATCAAAACGGACAACGGTCCAAACTTCATATCCAAATCAGTTCAGGCATTCGCACAGAAATGGGACGTTACACTGACACATGGCATTCCATATAACAGCACAGGGCAAGCCACAGTCGAGCGAGCAAATCAAACCCTAAAATCTAAAATAGAGGTATTGGCAAAAGCGGAAGGCTTTACCAATGCTATTCCCCCGAAAGATCAAGCACGGTTACTGGCAACCGCCTTGCTGGCTCTAAATCAGTTTCTCAGAGGAGAAGAAACAAACAGTCCAGTCCAAAAACACCGGGCCACTCGTGCATTAGAAGATGGCCCACCAGTCATAATCAGAAACGAACTGGGAGTTTGGGAACGGGGGTGGAAAATAGTCCTTGCAGGGCGACGGTATGCTGCAGTTAAGAAAGAGGGTGAAGTTAAATGGTGTCCATTTAGAACTATCAAACCAGACTTGCAGAATAAAACTAATGAAAACTGCGAGCTTTTACTTGCAGGATTGGGTCATCGGATGCCCTCAGAACCAGTACAGCCCCATGCCAGAGGAAGACGACACGCCGACCAACACCCCGCCCAACCCTGCGGACTCGGCGCAGACGAAAGCCAGACAGCATCGAGACAGACACTGTGAGAGAAAGCAGCGATGTCTTTACAGGGAATCACAGAACTGGTTCACATCACTGTTTGATCAGGCACCGTGGCTCACCACCTTACTATCCTCTCTTATCGGTCCCTTAACAATACTCCTTTTAGCACTAGTTTTCGGACCCTGCATTTTTAACAAACTCGTATCCTTTGTTGAGAACCGCCTTAAATCCATCAACATCATGGTGGTCAAACAGCGGCAAATGCTGTCGATAATGCCTTAAACCAAAGTAGTTCCACACAGTTTTGCACTAACTCACAATTCTATACCTCAGTGTTAAGACACCTCTCTCTACCTCTCTAGGCTTCCTTTAAGCCACTTGTTGAGCCTTAAAAACTTTAGACCTCTGTGACCTCTATGACAGTATTTTGCACTTCTTAGATTATAGCCTGCTTTATACGGCATGGAGAGGGGGGAAATGTGGGTAGACAGGGCCTGGCGTTCGGAAGATTTCGGGATGTACGGAAAGACAGGGACCAACCCCCTCCAATGCCTGATAGCCAATAGTAGCTAAGAGATAACGTAAGCAGACGGAAGTGACAATGTAACTAAAACTTATAAAAGGCCGTGTTACAAGCTAATAAATGCCATTTTACCATCCGCCACATTGGTGCCTGTGCGTTAATGGCCCGAGTGACTAGACATAGTCACCGTACCCTTCCCGGACCAGGTCGTCATGCAACAGTTGGGACCCAAATATGGGGGGTCAGCACCCAAATTTTAGTGATTGGGACCCAAATATGTGGGGTCAGGATGCAAATATGAGGGGTCAGGACCCAAACATGGGGGAACAGGACCATATTTCTTGGGAGTCAATGCCCATTTTTGGGCATCAGATCCCCAATTTTTGGGGGGATTAAACCCAAATTTGAAGGGTCAGGACATAATTTTTGGGTAGTGTTGGCACCCAGTTATGGGGGGATGGGGCGGGGGGGTCACCATCCAATTTTCGGGTGATCAGTTCCCAATGTGAGGGGGGCTCAGCAGCCAATTTTGGGA
>NW_020957055.1:52459-54582 GCF_003031625.1 Empidonax traillii | reverse complement strand
ACAGGTCTTTGAACACTCTGGGTGTTTTTCACCTTCTGAAATCTTCCATTATGGGAGAATCTCAAAACAAACCTAAAGGTTCAAAAAAAGGAAAGTGCAAAGAGGGCAAAAGCCTGAGTGTAATGGCTTTTTCCTTTTAAACTTGATCAAAGTGGAAAATTATGTTGGTGTTTGTCCACAGGATTCAGAACAGACTCAACTTCATTATTTGCTAAACCATTAACAGGAAAAATGTGTTTTCAAAAAGTGTGTAGAAATCTGTGTTAACAGAGCAAACCAACTTAATTTCTTCTTTCTAATTTGTTTCCCCCTATGTTTCCAGATGTTTAGATGCCAGGGAAAAAAAAAATTAAAATAAAGGTGATTTGATAAAATTCTACAACCAAAAAAGTTAACACTGTTTGAATTAAGCTTATATTCTTCTGATATCTTCCCAAGCTTGGGAAGCACAGAAATGCAGCAAAGTGTGCCTGAGCACTGAATGATCCACTTGACAGTGAATTGGGCAAGATTTTCTTAATCACTGGTTACCACCAGTTAATGGCTGGTTTGTTGTTCCTTTTAATGGCCTGTGAGCATCAGCTTCTGGTATCATTTGGGTAAGATTAGTGTTTCTCCTAAACAGCATCCCCCAGGCTGAAGTTTGTTAAAGGCAAATGAAATCATCCTTTAAATAAAAAGACTCAGCAGACGCTTTTCAGGAAGGGCCTTCACCAAGTGTGGGGTGACTTGGGCATCCCTGCCAGGAGAGCTGGATGGGGGCACCACAGCTGGGAGAGAGTGTTCCCAAAAGCCACCCCAGAGGAGGAGACCTCATCCCAACACAAGAAAGATGTGGATTTGTTGGAGCGAGCCCAGAGGAGGCCACTAAGCTGATCCCAGGGCTGGAGCAACTCTGCCATGGGGACAGGCTGGGAGAGCTGGGGGGGCTCACCTGGAGAAGAGAAGGGTCAGGGAAGACCTTAAAGCCTCTTCCAGAGTATCAAGGGGCTCCAGGAGAGCTGGAGAGGGACTGGAGACAAGGGATGGAGGGACAGGACAAGAGGGAATGGCTTCAAAGTGAAAGAGAGTAGGGTTAGATGGGATATTGGGAAGGAATTGCTGGCTGGGAGGGTGGGTAGGCCCTGGCACAGGTTGGGCAGAGAAGCTGTGGCTGCCCCTGGATCCCTGGAAGTGTCCCAGGCCAGGTTGGACGGGGCTTGGAGCACCCTGGGCTGGTGGAAGGTGTCCCTGCCCATGGCAGGGGTTGGAACTGGATGATCTTTAAGGTCCCCTCCAACCCAAACCATTCCATAATTCTCTGATCCCTCACAACCCCACGGCAAACGCGACGAGAGCAAGGCTGACCCTGCAGCATCACGAGCATCTTGCAGCGACCTGGTCCGTCTCAGCCAGAGCCAGCTCCCAGAAACAAAGGTTTTTAACAGAAATCAGCCAACAGCTGGCTCAGGATCCAGCCTGGTGTCCCCTCCCAGCAGTGGCACTGCCACCACAGCACGTGGACGCAGGAGCTCGGGGCCCTCAGCTGCCCCAGGGACAAATTCAGAGTTTCCACGTGTTCTCCAACCCATCCAAGCAGGGAATGGCAGTGATGTCGTGGGATTTGTGTAATTAGTCCCAGCTGGGTCACTGAGTCCAGATTGCTAGTGCAATGTATTGAATATTTGCAGTGAACTCTCTGGGACCGGTTCATCAAAGGAAAGGGGAAGGGGAAGAAAGTCCCAGGAATATTTATCAAAAGTTTTCTAGCTTGAGTGCCAGGAAAACATGTGATGTTTTTGAGGAGAAAGTGGAGGGGAAAAATTATCATATTCTGCCCCAGAAATTATCTCCTGCTCTCCTTCTTACGTGGTTTTTGGAGAACTTTTCCTTGCTGAATAAAAACCAGCTCGTATGACAGGTCATCTCTTGTTCAGCTGCACATTCAGCAGGGAAAGGAAGAGGAAGAGGAAGGGGAAGATGAAAAGTGAAGAGGAACGGGGAAGAGAAGGGAAGGGGAAGAGGAATATGAAATTAAGGGGAAATGGAAGAAGAAGAGGAAAAGAAAATTCAGAGGAAGGGGAAGAGGAAGCAGAAGATGAAATTAAGGGGAAGAAAAAGAGGATATTAAAGGGGAGAGGGAG
>NW_020957055.1:49256-52346 GCF_003031625.1 Empidonax traillii | reverse complement strand
GAGGGAGAGGGAGAAGCTTCCAGCTTTCAGTTTCTTCAGGGAGATTTGCAGGGTTTGGATTTCTGGTAGTTTTGTGTTCAGAGCTTTTCTTCTTTCTGGGTCCCCACCCCAGTCTGAAATGGGGGGGTATTATTGTGTGTGCACCTGAGTACAGGGCCCTGTTTAACTCCAGTTGGAAGAGAATCTTTATTATTGGAGCTTTTATGGGGAGGGAACAGGCTGGAAAATATTACTTAGGGTGGGAAAAAAAAATAAGACACATCTCGCATGAGGGGAAGGATAATTTGTTGGGGTTTTTTTACTGTAAAAGAATTACTTAGAAGAGTACCAGTGGTAGGAGGTGACTTGATTTATAGCTTTATGCACACGATGGTGGTGCTCACCATAAAGCTGCCAAGTGCCTCATCTGAAATGCTCTAAGAGGCTGACAAATTCCACAATAGAAAGCAGAGGTGATGTCGATGGTCTTAACAACTACCCTGGCGTGAATAATTACCTTAATGCTGGTACTAAACTCTGCCAGACATGGTTTAGGAGGGGTCTGGGGAGTAAAGTGTGTTTGAAAAGCCAGACACGTCTTGGTTGTGACTTCCTGATTTCTCCTGGCCTGTTACTCATTTTTCCTCCATGATTAACAATTTCTGCAGCCCAGAGATTGAGGACCCCTTTTTCAAACCCACAGCTATGAAGCTCAAGAGTTGCTGGGTTGCAGGTGGTGAGGAGAATTTAACGTCTGATCACTTGAAACGTTCAGGGCCTTGTGCTGATGAATCGCATTAACCAGTTTGGCACCTTGAGAGCTCATAGAATCCTGGAATCATGGAATGGTTTGGGTGGGAAGGGACCTTGAAGATCACCCAATCCCACCCCCTGCCATGGGCAGGGACACCTTCCACCAGCCCAGGTTGCTCCAAGCCCCGTCCAACCTGGCCTGGGACACTTCCAGGGATGGAACAGCCACAGCTTCTCTGGGAATTCTATCCCAGCCCTTCCCTACCCTCACAGGGAAGAATTTCTCCCCAGTATCCCACCTAACCCTACTCTCTGTCAATGTGAACCCATTCCCCTTGTCCTGTCCCTCCAGCCCTTGGGAATAGTCTCTCTTCACCTTTCCTGGAGCTCCTTCAGGCCCTGCAAGGCCACACTCAGGTCACCCCAAACCCTCCTCTTCTGCAGCTGAACAATCCCAGCTGTGCCAGCCTTTCCTCCCAGCAGAGCTGCTCCAGCCCTGGGATCCTCTTGGTTGGCCTTTGTAACTCCTTTGAAGCCAAGCGAGGATAGTGCACATTCCAAACAAAGACATGAAAACACAAATAAATATTAAGATGGTGTCGATTTCCACCTTTTTTTATAACCAAAACCTGAGCTAGAAAGCTCTAAAAATCAGAAGGAACTCTAAAAAAATGCAAAGAAAAATGTCAGAACACACAAATAGGATTTTACATTCAGAGACATCCGAGTACAGCTTGGATATTAACTGTATTCCTCTTGGAAATTAACTGTATTCCTCTTGGAAATTAACTGTATTCCTCTTGGAAATTAACTGTATTCCTCTTTTCTTTTCGAGAGGATGGAAAGTGAAAAGAACTTTGAAAATCAAATCTTGACACGCAACCTGTCTAAGCCTTCTTTGCTGCTTTCTACCATGTTATTACCTCCCACATCTATTAAACTCTACTTCTGGCTTTACCCTCTTCAAATCCCTTCATTTGTAACATTTCCAAAGCCTCTCTTTTCCACTCCAAAGTATTACCACACATCCACCACTTCATGCAGAGCAGGAACTATGAAGTGTAAGCAAATGCTAATAATATCCCTTGTCAGCAGAGTGATCATCACACTTCTTTCATCCTGATGTTTGCAAGGGTCAGGAGGAAAAAAAAAAAAAAATCAAATGCTTGCAGTATTTCCAATGCCCTTTTCCACAGAAGAAGTTTCTTTGGAATTTGCAGCTAGCAGGAAGTGGCTTAATTAAAGCTAAATATCAGCCTGTCCATTAAAATTAGTGAACAACTCGGTTTTGTGCGATTTTTAAAAATTGGTCAGGATTCTGAAGATCCCAAGATGGAAAATGCTCACCCCAACAGTCCTATATTCTGCAAAACCTCTCAGACAGGAGCTACAGCTCCTCAAATCAGCTCCTGCTGGAGCATCACTGCAAGAGGCAACTGGGACCTTGGGATTCAGGACACTGTGATGGTCTTAGGAGAGTCAGAAATGGGATTTTGTTACCTGTCTCCATAGTAGGAGTAGGATTGTAAATGTGTATATGCTGTAAATTATTAATCTCTTTGGAATATCAGAATATTGACATCAGAAAAAGGCCGTCCTTCCTCCATTGTGTTTTCCTCTTTTTTTTCCACAATGACATTAATTAGAAGTTTCTTCTCAGTCTTTGAAGTGAGACAATGAGCAGAAAGGAGCCCTGGGTGGGCAGATCTCCCACTTCGGCCTCCAGGTACTGGAAAACTGTCCCCCCTTGAGCCCCTGCACCGTGTGTACACCCTGTGTGCATCACTGCTCTGCACAGAGACCCCAGGAGTTCTCACCAGCACCCAGATTATCTCCACAGCAGGGAGTTTGGCAGAGCTTCATCCACAGGGGATTGAAACAGGCTGCCCAGGGAGGTTTGGAGTGCCCAGCCCTGGAGGTGTCCAAGGCAGGGCTGGCCGTGGCACTCAGTGCTCTGGGCTGGGGGACAAGGTGGGCATCAAGCACAGGGGGGATCCATGGGCTGGGAGAGCTTTTCCAACCTCACTGATTTTGGGATTCAATGGAAAAATGTGTCCTGGAGCATTGCAGAGAGAGCTTTTACATTCTGTCTCCTCTGAATCCCCTCTGGTGTGAAAGCATCAGGGCCAATTCAGCAACAGCAACTTGGTCAAAAGCATCTTCTCTGGTGAGCAGGGACAGCAGCCAGGGAAGGGCTGGAGCTGTGCCAGGGCAGGCTCAGGTTGGAGCTCAGCACAAGGTTCTTCCCCCAGAGGGTGGTTGGCACTGCCCAGGCTCCCCAGGGCAGTGGGCACGGCCCCAAGGCTGCCAGAGCTCCAGGAGCGTTTGGGCAACGCTCTGAGGGACAGGGGGGAGTGT